>NW_007377960.1:32113-58825 GCF_000475195.1 Diaphorina citri | reverse complement strand
ATTCCAAATATACCCAACTAAGACGGTTTTGCGGGGGCTTTGCTCAACTAAGACTCGTAAAACCTAAGATGGCATTTACACATTTTGCAAAATTTGCCACTCTTGGTAATAGTGCGATTAGCCTCTTAAGGACTGGTAGCCTCATTTGAGTACAGAGTAATAAATACAGTCTTACTCGTAAATGGGAGTTGTTGTTGTTGTTGTTGTTGTTGTGTTTGTAGCGGCTTTAGCTTTCGCAGAATGGCGATAGCAGAATAAAGAAAAGATGTCTTTTTGTATCTGCTATACACCGGGGTGATGGTCTCTAGCTCTAGCCATGTTAAATTGGCTCGCTCGTCCTGAACCGCAATCAACCATCGTGAGGACTTGTACTTGGTCTTTAAAAGCAGAGAGAACCCTTTGAGGAACTGCCAGCTTGCTAGGCTGGTTAGGGTTAGCTGTTCTCCTCCCTGTTTATAGTCCCACAGCCAGACGCTAGTCTTCTCTCTGTTTAACGTCCCCTAGCCAGACAACGTAAATGGGAGTCAGAGTACTGAGTAATACATGCTTATTGCTTATATGGGAATCGAATGAATTAATTATGACATTAGGGATATTTTTCTTTTCAATGCCTAGCCAAATTGGGGGATTTGAAAGGATAGTCAATTTTGCGTTGGTGTCAGGAATTTTCTACAGTCATCTCTATCTAAGTTTATATTGGGTTGGAAACGCGCCATCTTGTAAGCAAACGTTCTTAAAACGAACTGGGCCCTGGGCCCTTTGGATCCTAAAGTTCACTGAACTTATAGTCCACATGAAATACAGTGATTTTTTTCCGCAATAACCTTTGGCAATGCGGGGATTTGGGGATAAAACCCCTATTGATCAATCGCTTAGCTATGCGCCATTGCCCCTCAAGACTCTGAAGAGGTTGGGTAGAAGTTACTCACTTCTAAGTAATAAACGTATTTTGCCAATAAGTGAATCTGAGTTGAGGTATATGGATAAAAGTTGCTCATTTGACGAAGAATCGTGCCTCGATGAATATTGAGCATGGAGAGGAGTTGTGGTATATCAATTTCATTATTGAACATCAATTCATCCATGGATCATGTGGCAGGGGAATTGATAAGTTTTCTAGATTTCTTGAATACTTGGGAGATATGAGCACTAGAACCATTTGAATTATCACTAGAACTTACTGTGATCATTTGATCAATGTGGTCAGAAGCAGCATTTGATAATTTGCGAGAAACAGATTTTCAACAGCTTATAAATCATGTGCCGAGTCTTTTCTTTGGGATTCCAGCATTTTCAACCAGTTCTTCAAGTCCCTAGATTTCTTGAATACTTGGGAGATTTGAGCACTAGAACCATTTGAATTATCATTAGAACTTACTGTGATCATTTGATCAATGTGGTCAGAAGCAGCATTTGATAATTTGCGAGAAGCAGATTTTCAACAGCTTATAAACTAGATTTCTTGAATACTTGGGAGATATGAGCACTAGAACCATTTGAATTATCATTAGAACTTACTGTGATCATTTGATCAATGTGGTTAGAAGCAGCATTTGATAATTTGCAAGAAGCAGATTTTTAACAGCTTATGAGTCATGTGCCGAGTCTTTTCTTTGGGATTCCAGCATTTTCAACCAGTTCTTTAAGTCACAAGGTTGAGTCTCGTGAAAAACCACTGGCGTCCAGTAGCACTTAGTTGGTATTTTTCAACTGGATTTGTAGATGTACAGAAGTGCATTTTGTTCAGATGGATTGGAATTTTACTGAACGCCAGTGGTGCTTATACGAGGCCAGTAGGTGGACTGTCTACTGGCCGGCTGAAAGCCATAAATTAGATGTCAATATTACAAATAATAAATTCCTTTTGTCGTCGAGTAGTCCCTTCATCCACCTCAAGTAGATTTCAATGTCCCTATGAAAAATCTGAACATGGTCCCAGGGGGACTTTAAACAGGTAGTACACTACTTGCCTCGGTAGCGTAGTGGTCAAGACGCTCACCTGGTAAACAGGAGGGCGTGGGTTCGATCCCAGCCGAGGCATGGAATTTTATCCTCATTTATTTGAGATTTTGACCACATATTAATGATGGAGCTCTAAAGGTTCGGTGGTAGAAAACGCCTCCGGCGTTAACCTCGCCTAGTGGTTACCTTCCACTCAAGAGTCTATTATTATTATTATTATTATTACACCAGCCTGGTAGTTCCCTTGCTAAACAAATAGCAAAGGTTCAGTCCGAAGGGCATCCAATCTTAAAATTTTGTAGCCATAACCAAAATCGGCCCAAAACCGATCACCCTAGGGCTGATTGAGGGCTGACGAAAGAACGCCGACCCCGTCTGAACTCGGGAAAAGGCGAAGAATTACATTACTTTCCTTTCTATAGGATAAGGAATGTAAAAAAAAGAAGATGAAAATGTGAAGAACAAATTCAGCGATCTTTCTCCTTTACACCAGAGTTCAAAGTCACTCGCACATCATCAACTTGTACACACGCTGGTTTTAGATCATCCGATGCTTCAATGCGGTGCGAATAGCCTGGAGCGATCTATGACGTCACAGAGGTGATTCGCAGGTCAAAGTTTTGTTGCAAAAAAACTCCACCAAGCATAAGAAGAAACTTGTTCGTAATATTGTTGTAATATGAATCCTCATCCTCTGATGTTGGAGTTTAGATAGTGTGACCTCTTTGTACCAAATGTAGACTTCCATGTAACTCGTGTGAGATATAGAATCGAATAGAAAGGTAAACTTTTTCTTAAAGGGGCTTAAGTAACGTTTACTTAACTTTGGTGACAAGGGTTTTACCCCCAATGCGGAGACAAGCTGTCCGCCTCCTGGACCCCTCACATTAATATCACCCGGAAGGAGTAAAAGACAGCAGCATAAGCCGATAAAAGCCAGCAGCACAAGATAGCCCAGATGATCAACCAGTCAGTGGTCATCCATTCGGGTACCAACTACGAGCAACATTAAACGTTGCTTAAACTCAGTGATTCATTGGGAACTGATTGATCAACTGATACACTCAACGTGCTTTCGCCGGCACTCCGGTTACTTTGTGTACTGAAGAGGCCGCTCTTGCAGCATGGAATTAAAATCTACATACATTGTACGTAATCTACGTGCAGAATGTATGAGTTATTTTTTTATTTAATTAAACGATTACATTTTTCTTCCACCGAGAGAAGGAAGGCCCTGAGTGAAATCTTGATTAATATTTCTGCATGGTTTATTACATTCTTCCACTTAATCACCGATTACATAGCTGTTTCATTGCTTTGTGATGTGATATGTACATAGCTGTTTCGTTGCTTAGTGGTGTGATATGTACATGGCAGTTTCGTTGCTTAGTGGTGTGATATGTACATAGCTGTTTCGTTGCTTAGTGGTGTGATATGTACATAGCTGTTTCGTTGCTTAGTGGTGTGATATGTACAATTGTACATAGCTGTTTCGTTGCTTAGTGGTGTGATATGTACATAGCTGTTTCGTTGCTTAGTGGTGTGATATGTACATAGCTGTTTCGTTGCTTAGTGATGTGATATGTACATAGCTGTTTTGTTGCTTAGTGGTGTGATATGTACACGGCAGTTTCATTGCATTACATAGCTATCAGATGGTCGGAACCCGTGTGGCGGAAAAAGCTCGAGAAAAAGGTAAGTAGACTTTCTGACCGTGAGTGGCGGGGATTAAGAAAATGAAAACTGTCCCAAATTCAAGCATTCTAATATCAGTACATATTTCTATCAATGTTCTGACATTTGTTACGTCCCCATAACTTACCACGTGTGAGACTCCTGTGTATCATATTATATTATCAAAATAGTGAGCAGGATAACTTACCTGAAACAAAAACAGAAAACTTTCTACCAGGAACACGAAAGTGGTGGTGCAAATTTTGTCCAGAGAACCGTAAAGCCAAAAAAACTGGTTTTTGGGGACAATACAAAGAGCAATTAATTAGCCATGTAGATAGATAGATTCCATTGCATAACCTTCAGATTCCTGCAATGCTTCACACATTTATTGTCCAACACATACCTAATGGTCTTGGATACTTCTATCGACTTAAATCCATCAGAACTAATGCATTTGGCGAGCAATGAAATTCCTTTCATTTTCAAGTGAAGTACAGACCGGTTAAGCAATTACCGACAAAATTATGTCTGTAGGGTAATCAGACAGATTTAAAGTTAAATGTGTAGTGCAAATATCCCTGGTGCAGTGTAGCGTAAATCCGTGAACACTCGATCTAAACTGGGAACATGTATTTCGTTTTATCCATGTTCGTATTTCGTTTATCCATGTTTTGAGTATTTTGTGACTTATTTCGACGCTTTCTTTGTGTGTTCAACGAAGTTGATAATAAAAATAGGCAGTTTGTTTGTGAGGAATTTTGCCACTACACCGCCTAGATTCCTATGTAGATCCTCGACTTATTCTTCCGTCTTTGTCCATGCTCAGTATTCTTTGGCCAACCTTAAACCACTAAACATGGCTTTACTTCTCCAACACTTCAACATAAATTAGTATGCCATCTCGGAATGCCATCAGACTTGGCATTTCGAGTGAAGCTTTGTGCTTGCGCGCCAATCGACGCCATGTTTCTTTTGATTGTAAGCCAATCATCGGTCTCATCACGGTTGTCTCGGAGGTATTCTCACTCCGAGCCATTGTGTCTACCCCAGCGAAGCTTTGTGCTTGCGCGCCAATCGACGCCATGTTTCTTTTGATTGTAAGCCAATCATCGGTCTCATCACGGTTGTCTCGGAGGTATCCTTACTCCGAGCCATTGTGTCTACCCCAGTCAGAGCGTCCCAGGTAATCACTACTTGTAAAACAATCTCTCTGCTCATTGAACAAATGAACACTGCATACATAAAAAGCTCACCAGCTCACACTGCGTGCTCTATTCCAACACTTTGGTCCATTATCTGATCAAGTTCTTGTGCTCAGCTGGGCAAATAATTGAATGATCGCGGAGAGGATAATCAGAAAGAATGTAACAAGGCCATTGTTCCACCTCACGTGATCAAGATGATCGAAACGTTTGCACTTCTTTTGAACCAGCCTGCATGGATCCTATTGAACCAGCCTGCTTAGATCCTATTGAAGAAGCCTGCTTATAAAGGACAAAGAAGTTTGGACTGAATGCTGTTTGAGCATTTTTTGTGGGACTTGGAATCGGGATTGAAACACAAATGCGTTCACAAGTTAGTGACAAAGGGACAGTACTTTGGAAACAGTCTGTATCCCAAAAGGTTTGATCAGATAGCCGGAACATTGGAAACAGGTTGTACAAATAATATACACAAAAGGTTTGTTCGGTAATCAGTAGATAGAAATTAATACAGATGATGTTAATTATAATTTCTCTCCAAACAAAACAGTTATGGTCACTTCTTCAATTCGAGTTGTCATCGAGTCGTCTTAAGGATTAGAATGACGTGACGGTGCGCCATCGAAAATGTCAACAACTTTCACCGTACGTCAACAATGCGATGCACTCTCAATCAGAGAATATCAACGGTTCAGAATAGTGATGCTCATATCGATAGACATAACTGAAGCACCGTTCATACCGTGCATACAGAGTGGCATTAATGATTAAAATCACGTTTCTCAATATTTCTTCTGGTTCACCAAAGAGCTACAGTAGTGGTAACTGCTTCTATCGAGCATCTTCTACGCCAAATAGACGAACTTAAAATTAGAACGTCAACGTAGGGAAACTGTGTTGTCCAATCTTTAAGCAGTAATGAACTTTAGATACGTCCAGCAAATGCACCTGAAAAATGCATCAATCTTCAGTGGCCAGAGCTCGATTTGGAAATGTCCATGACTATTGGACTCAAGAGGAAAAACTACCAGTAAATGGAGCTCAAGACTTCTGATTCACACTGTACTTGGAGTTCCTCTTTTGGTCTTTCCGGTATGATGGTGGAGAACTTTGCGGAATTCATTTGTATTAATATAATCAACACACCAAGCAAACCTTGTGAGGAGATTCCTAGATGAGGCAGAACAGATAAAGAAAGTTGAATGGTGCGTGGAGCTTTGAGCGAAGAGATAAATAATCGAGTTGACAGATTCACACGATCGACATGATACATAAGATCAGATGAAGAGGACTTTGGTAGTGGTTTGTGTTTCCTTTACTTCCTAGCTTCTTAGGTACACCTAAATCTAACAAAGCTCTGACTATCCATTCTTAGCGAAGAGATAAATAATCGAGTTGACAGATTCACACGATCGACATGATACATAAGATCAGATGAAGAGGACTTTGGTAGTGGTTTGTATTTCCTTTACTTCCTAGCTTCTTAGGTACACCTAAATCTAACAAAGCTCTGACTATCCATTCTTTTATACATAAGATCAGATGAAGAGGACTTTGGTAGTGGTTTGTGTTTCCTTTACTTCCTAGCTTCTTAGGTACACCTAAATCTAACAAAGCCCTGACTATCCATTCCTTTAAAGTCGTTGAAATCGTTTCTAAGGAAGGGTGACGTTATTTGCTTCGGGGTACAAAGTTGCTTATATGCCAAATTCTCCAAGAAACACATTGTACTGTCACAAGCAAGATTTGGAAGAGATAAGAACAAAAAAGTTCTTTTTGTCTGACCATAAACAGTTCAAGACTGGAACTTGCTTCGGGGTACAAAGTTGCCGATATGCCAAATTCTCCAAGAAACACATTGTACTGTCACAAGCAAGATTTGGAAGAGATAAGAACGAAAAAGTTCTTTTTGTCTGACCATAAACAGTTCAAAACTGGAACAAAAAAAATGTCCAAAACGGGAACAAAAAATATCCGAAACTGGAATTTTTGATTAAAATTTACACCACAGTTGTCACATAGTAATGTTCACGTGCACAAAATTTCGTAACAGATCGGTGGGCGGTACGATACATCGGATACTCGATATATCGAAGTTTAAAAACATCGATGTATCGAACATCGATGTTTTCGTCTCGATGTCCCAACCCTACGGTGGGCGGCTGGAATTTTTGATTAAAATTTACACCACAGTTGTCACATAGTAATGTTCACGTGCACAAAATTTCGTAACAGATCGGTGGGCGGTAACAATATCTCTTGACATTTCCTCGTTCTAGCAAAATCAACATGGATAAATGTCACTTCTGGCGTTATGTTCATGCAGCGTGGTCATGACAGCTCGTAGCTTTATGAGTGGAAACAGAATCTCGTTATCATATTGCGTGCAGTTCTGACATTACCAGCAAATACTGTGGCATTGCAATTCTAGGAATGTTTCATGAGGTTACCTTTAAGGCTTGGAGAGTAACTGTGAAACGGGTCCGGGAGTTCTTTGTTCGGCAACTTGGATACTTCAGTGTTTAGAATCTCCTCTGCGTTATGTTCATGCAGCGTGGTCATGACAGCTCGTAGCTTTATGAGTGGAAACAGAATCTCGTTATCATATTGCGTGCAGTTCTGACGTTACCAGCAAATACTGTAGCACTGCAATTCTAGGAATGTTTCATTAGGTTACCTTTAAGGCTTGGAGAGTAACTGTGCAACGGGTCCGGGAGTTCTTTGTTCGGCAACTTGGATACTTCAGTGTTTAGAATCTCCTCTGTGGAGACCTCATCTAAGGCGCGGATCACTCTCGTGACCATATTCAGAGGCTGCCCAGACTCCTAGTAACGGCCTTGCCTTCGTGCAAATAGATCCAAGAAGTGGAAGTTTAGTGTAATAAAGTAGAAAACTTTTATGACTGTTTATTAATATTTCTGCATGGTTTATTACATTCTTCCACTTAATCACCGATTACATAGCTGTTTCATTGCTTTGTGATGTGATATGTACATGGCTGTTTCGTTGCTTAGTGGTGTGATATGTACATGGCTGTTTCGTTGCTTAGTGGTGTGATATGTACATAGCTGGTTCATTGCTTTGTGATGTGATATGTACATAGCTGTTTCGTTGCTTAGTGGTGTGATATGTACATAGCTGTTTCGTTGCTTAGTGGTGTGATATGTACATGGCAGTTTCGTTGCTTAGTTGTGTGATATGTACATAGCTGTTTCGTTGCTTAGTGGTGTGATATGTACATAGCTGTTTCGTTGCTTAGTGGTGTGATATGTACATAGCTATGATGCAAGAAAGAGAACTGAAGAGGGGGAGGGGTATAGTGGTATACCCGTATGCCGAGAGTTTCCGAACGAAAACCCGAATATCTAGATATTCGATCTAATATCTAGATCTACGACTCGCTCGCCTACTCGACTCTCGAGTGAGAAATCGGCGCGGCGCGGTGTGATTATTCAACTCGATTAATTTCCACTATATACCTGTGTGTAAGTTACATTATACGTGTGGATATCTAACTACCAATTCGAAGGGAAAAAGGAACTAGAAATAAAAAGTACATATGTATAGGGTGGGTTTGAAAGTTCAACCAGCGTGTACCTAGGCACTGGTCACGTGGATATAAAAGTTTTCCTGGACGCAGGATGCTTACGTCATTCGATCGTTCTGCAAAAATATATCTACAGATAGTCAAGCAATGAGAAACATTTATACAAAATTCCATCCGCCCACAGGATTTTATACTTGGTATTCTGTTAATTAAACAAACATTCCTTGTGGTTATACATAAGTTCAAGAAGGATCACAAAGCAAGCACCTGGAATACCTGGATTGCAAAATTTTCTGATATTATCTTGTTTATCAGCACTAAAGGGAAAATAAGCTGTTCCTTATCGTTGTGCAATTTTTAACCAAATTTCTTGAATCAATCTGCACTACCACTTCACCCCGTAGTTAGAAGCATCCGTGATATAAATCTGAAGGAAGAAATCCAAGAGGCTAAGTCGGTTCAACAAACCCTGATGCTACTAGCAAATTCAAGGGAAGAATTTCTTCTGTCTTCAAAATAAACAAAATGGGGTTTACTCCCATTGATTTCATAACAGTTCATTTTCTCATGATGATTTTTGCCTGTTCTCTTTTGTCTTATTCTTCCTGCTCTTTTTAAATCCACTGTTTAGCTTCTAAAATTTAAAAACCAAACTGTGGAAGATCCCAGATTTGATTCACTAAAAAGTTGAACGTTTTTCGATTCTGTGCTTGAGGAATACGGAGAATTGCCCGAGAAAAATGAAAATCTACATGTACAGGGATGATGAGTGAGTAAATGGGGCTCTTAGTAATGCTGAATCTCCTCTGTGGAGACCTCATCTAGGGCGCGGATCACTCTAGTGACCATATTCAGAGGCTGCCCAGACTCCTAGTAACGGCCTTGCTTTCGTGCAAATAGATCCAAGAAGTGGAAGTTTAGTGTAATAAAGTAGAAAACTTTTATGACTGTTTGCCTGTGGAACTCAGTCGAGCAAGACCTAATAATGGCATGATTGCGAGCACAGAAAACAATGATGCTTTTAATAGCAAACCTTGTTCGTGTTCCCAAAATGACTGTTTGCCTGTGGAACTCAGTCGAGCAAGACCTAATAATGGCATGATTGCGAGCACAGAAAACAATGATGCTTTTAATAGCAATATAGCAAACCTTGTTCGTGTTCCCAAGATTTCCTCTGCCCATATTTAAGCATTGGTTGCTCCATTCTGGATCATTCTGCTACTAAGCTACTTTCGAAAGTTGATAATGTTGATATGTTGGAGAGCTTTAGCTACTTGCTATCTCAATAGGTTGACATGATGGAACAAAATCAAGCGTGTAATTCTGAATGTGAAACGTCACTCAACTTTGGTATTTAACTCTCTGATTACTATCAAAGTTTCAACGCTTCCTCTCCAGAAATCTCAAGTTTATCTAGGTATCAATTCTATCACCTTGATGAGGGAATGTGTCTTTTACCTGTAAGCAGTAAAGAATCTCATGAGACATGATGGAACAAAATCAAGCGTGTAATTCTGAATGTGAAACGTCACTCAACTTTGGTATTTAACTCTCTGATTACTATCAAAGTTTTAACGCTTCCTCTCCAGAAATCTTAAGTTTATCTAAGTATCAATTCTATCACCTTGATGAGGGAATGTGTCTTTTACCTGTGAGCAGTAAAGAATCTCATGCATGCTGATTGTGGAGGTGATGTAATCATGTCCTTTGGCAAAAATCTGGTCTTAACCAATACTTACACCGATAGAAGAATGTAATTTATGGAAACAATTTACAATCTGAAGAGAGATTTGTCATTATGAAACCGCATTCTAGCGGTGATAAACCAAAGTGTAGGAGAAAAGTAACTGATGCATGCCGATTGTCGCTTTCCCCATTGGGCAGTCGAAATTTCGAGAACAATATGCGACTGCCAAGTGCCCAAAACAAGAATTTTGACCATCATTGCTCTCTTGTTTCTTCATAATTCTTCCTGACTGTTCTCGATTTGATGATCGAGATTGATAAGAGACATAAAACTATTCAAGAACTGACCGTATGTCGAAATTTCGAGAACAATATGCGACTGCCAAGTGCCCAAAACAAGAATTTTGACCATCATTGCTCTCTTGTTTCTTCATAATTCTTTCTGACTGTTCGCGATTTGATGATCGAGATTGATAAGAGACATAAAATTATTCAAGAGCTGACCGTATTTGCATCATCAGCTACCAGACTACTCTTGGCTCTTGGCAAGGATATGACACAGTGGGAGTCCACTTGCATGCTAATGACTTGATGTCAGACTGTCTTGGTCGTACAGTATATAATGTCCTCAACCAAATTCAAACTCGGAATCTAAACAAAACCCCCCAGTAAACCGAACAAAAGAGAAGGAAAAAATATCTAGTTCACCTTGTAATCTAACAAGGAACAGGCACACTAATCAAATACCTCTGGGTCTGTCAGAACCATCATGATCTAAATTACTAATTGTACCCCAAGTACCTTGGTATCATCCCAAGTACCTTGTTTTAGGGCTTTGGAACTTGGGAATATCTCTGAAAGCATGTGTTGCACAGCCCTTTCACTCTCCTGGAAGAAAGAAACTGGGAAAGTTCTACCATCATAAAACAAGTCCAGGATTGTCTGGGAATTGGTGACCAAGCTACTGAGGGCATTGAGGGATATCAACTTCAATACCTGTGAGTTCTGAGATACTATACATATTATGTATACAGCAAGAAACAATATTTCCCAGAACAATTTCTTTCAGATTGGCTCTAATTTTTGGTACTGACAACAACTAGTGGAGCTGTTACAAGTGGACGACAGAACTCACACGTGACCTTTTCGAAGGCCCGCCACGCACCTAACAATCACCTGAGAGCCCTGGCCTCAAATCTAGTCCCCTCCGGTGTCTCTAACGTATGTGGCGGTCCTAAACCAGGATTCGACTCTCGAATCCGGCCTTTTCCGCGACTGTAAGAGATGTGATGGGCCTAACTTAGGATTTAGTCTCAAATAAGCCCTTTCCTGCGTCAACTACATGATGGTTCTAGTCCAGAATTTATCTCTCAATACAGGCCCGTTCGGTGACTGTGACCTATGTAACGAGCCTAAACCAGGACTTAACTCAGGCCCTAGGCGAGATAGTCGAAGGTATTCCTCCAAGTAAGACCCAACAGACTCCAAATAAGACCCAAAAAAATCCGTCCCGGGCGGGAATCGAACCCGCGGCCTAGCGCTTACAAGGCAGACGCACTACCAACTAAGCTAACTAGGCTGGCACATAGAAAGAAAGTCCACACAGTACCTATC
This sequence comes from Diaphorina citri, assembly GCF_000475195.1. NCBI lineage: Eukaryota > Metazoa > Arthropoda > Insecta > Hemiptera > Psyllidae > Diaphorina > Diaphorina citri. The sequence goes on along the minus strand of NW_007377960.1, from coordinate 47,137 downwards.
GTTAAATTTCATTTACAAAGCATTCAATCGAAAGGCGGAATTGGTCCTTGGCAGCAAATGTTCTGTAATGACAGATATCTCAACAATGATTCAAATTCATAAATTCTGGGAATTGGTGACCAAGCTACTGAGGGCATTGAGGGAAATCAACTTCAATACCTGTGAGTTCTGAGATACTATACACATTATGTATACAGCAAGAAACAATATTTCCCAGAACAATTTCTTTCAGATTGGCTCTAATTTTTGGAATTGACAACAAGTAGTGGAAGAGTGGAACTGTTACAACTGGACGACAGAACTCACACGTGACCTTTTCGAAGGCCCGCCACGCACCTAACAAATCTAACAATCACCTGAGAGCCCTAACCTCAAATCTAGTCCCCTCCGGTGTCTGTGACGTATGTGGCGGTCCTAAACCAGGATTTGACTCTCGAATCCGGCCTTTTCCGCGACTGTAAGAGGTGTGATGGGCCTAACTTAGGATTTAGTCTCAAATAAGCCCTTTCCTGCGTCAACTACATGATGGTTCTAGTCCAGGATTTATCTCTCAATACAGGCCCGTTCGGTGACTGTGACCTATGTAAAGAGCCTAAACCAGGACTTAACTCAGGCCCTAGGCGAGATAGTCGAAGGTATTCCTCCAAGTAAGACCCAAGAGACTCCAAATAAGACCCAAGAGACTCCAAATAAGACCCAAGAGACTCCAAATAAGACCCAAGAGAATCCAAATAAGACCCAAGAGACTCCAAATAAGACCCAAGAGACTCCAAATAAGGCCCAAGAGACTCCAAATAAGACCCAAGAGACTCCAAATAAGACCCAAGAGAATCCAAATAAGACCCAAGAGATCCATATCTTACCTGGGAATCGCTCGATCCTCCGATATCCGTGGCAAGCTGAGATGGTAATTCCATTGAAGAGACAGATGTGGAAGAGTTAGAATTAGAATTGAAACATTCCCGGTTGGGGAAGAGCAAACTCGAATCACACAGTCGATCAATTTTGACGACCAATTAGACTCACTGACACTGATAAAATGAAAACAACACACACTTTGACTAAAATTAAGGAGTAAGGTTGGGAAAAAGACAATACGAGATGTAAAACAGGGAATTGAACGGTTTAAATTATGTATGTAATGGAAAAATATGAACAAGAAGTAAAATTTACATTGATGGCAATTTTATATCACATCACTAATATGAGCTATGGCATATGAACAAGGAGAAAAATATTAACTTGTAAAATAAATGCACAATTAAATCAAACTACAAAAGAAACATTTATCCATCTTATGAACAAAGATCACATCACTAATATGAGCTATGGCATATGAACAAGGAGAAAAATATTAACTTGTAAAATAAATGCACAATTAAATCAAACTACAAACATTTATCCATCTTATGAACAAACAGACAAAAAATACAAGAAATTAAACTGTGTAAATTAAACTAAAAACAAACATTTTTATTTCACACACGCCACACACTGTTTGAATCGCAATCTATTCCAACTGAAAACAAAAACCGATTCCTTCGGAGAATCTCGGCGCTTGGATATTCTCCACCAAGAAATCAAAGAAGTACTTCATCCAATTCACAAAGATGGCGTGCTTCTAAGAAGGAGTGGTATAGAGGAGAGAAGGGAGTTGGTTTGGTTCTACACATACTGAACCTGTTTCTGTTATAATCGCATTCCTAGCATGTTTTTAATAACTTAACCAAGACACCAACCTAGCCAACAGCGAGGCAGCCAAACGAGGAGAACCTAAACCATCTCCGAGTATCTCTTGGGTTCAAAATTCCAACTGAGAAGAGATGATTATGCTGAGACTCTTGGAGAATTTGTAGCTTCGACTTCTTGCGTCCTTTGTACAGGGTAGAATCTTCGATTTGCTTCCGGAACTTTGGGATTTTCCTGGAGTGAATAAACGGACTTAGAATTCCGTATGGGCGGAAATTCTCCGTTTTCTGGTGGACATTTTCTGTTCTCCTTGCAAGTCGTATATAGGGCGATTTGAGGCGGCGAGAAATACATATGTCGAAGTTAGCACAGCTCAGATGTTTCTCTGCATTTACTTCCTTCACACTCTAATTTTTGCGACGCTAGCAAATTCAGCACATACTTGGAATTTTCGCATTAAAAATTTCCAAAGAAATCGCTTCAAGTCGTATATAGGGCGATTTGAGGCGGCGAGAAATACATATGTCGAAGTTAGCACAGCTCAGATGTTTCTCTGCATTTACTTCCTTTACACTCTAATTTTTGCGACGCTAGCAAATTCAGCACATACTTGGAATTTTCGCATTAAAAATTTCCTAAGAAATCGCTGATCGCAAAAGTAATTGAAAGCAAACACACTGAAACGGTGATACCAATAAATAAAATTGTAATGCAATTTTAAAAATAAAAGAGAACAAAAGCACAATAAGTGTTAAAAATTAATGGAATAATTCAATAAGAAACAATAGAATAGAGTATTTCATGAAATGTTTTAATTTAAAAAAAGGACGAAATTTCAATATTATAATACTCCAAAGTGTGGAAGTTGCTTCAAGTTCTACACACAGATAAAATTGTAATGCAATTTTAAAAATAAAAGAGAACAAAAGCACAATAAGTGTTAAAAATTCATGGAATAATTCAATAAGAAACAATAGAGTATTTCATGAAATTTTTTAATGTAAAAAAAGGACGAAATTTCAATATGATAATACTCCAAAGTGTGGAAGTTGCTTTAAGTTCTAACTTTCACTAGAGACCAGCACATGCTACACATGACTACCAAGTACTAACTGTCAAGGGTTTGGTAGTATGTCATCGAACTTTCACTAGAGACCAGCACATGCTACACATGACTACCAAGTACTAACTGTCAAGGGTTTGGTAGTATGTACCTATCTACCTATCTACTACCTGGCCAAATACTTGATTGAAGACTCAGTAACTTGGTGAAGGTCCATTCTGGGTTGTATGGAAAACGAATACTACTTCACAAACAATCCAAAAGTTACTACATATTAATTACCTAAGGTCCATTCTGGGTTGTATGGAAAACGAAACTTCACAAACAATCCAAAAGTTACTATTAATTACCTAGGCAAAGTCTTAAGGCCCGTTCGTGTGTCGCTCGGAACAAAATCGTGTCGTGCGAAATGGGAATACTCTCATTTAAATTACAGTGCCTACGGACATTCGGAAAAAATCGGATGAAACTCACGACAAGTGGGAACGGGGCTTTACGCCGCGCCGGACAGGTTTACAATGTCATGTTGTCTTCATGTCGGTCCATTTCTGGTCCTATTTATGTATCTGAGCGGGCGTAGATGACAAAAGGACCTATTCAACACGAGACTGTAATGACTGTATACTTCTGGGGAGTGCATACTGCATACCTCCTGGGCTCTTAGGGGGGTTGTCTTCATGTCGGTCCATTTCTGGTCCTATTTATGTATCTGAGCGGGCGTAGATGACAAAAGGACCTATTCAACACGAGACTGTATACTTTTGGGGAGTACATACTGCACACCTCCTGGACTCTTAGGGGGTTCAAAGCTTCAAAGTCTTGGCCAAATTCTTTTTCCCCCAATAGGAATGGGAATTCAGCATCTCCGGGTTGTGCCCTTCACCATTCGGCCACAGAGGTGAGCAGATGCTTTCCAGATTCCAGCTAGATCAGTACAACGAATACGAAAGCAGTACCTTTTGGTTGAAAGTCAGCGTCCTTAAATGATCCTTAACCACTCATCCACAGAGGTGAGCAGATAGCAGATGCTTTCTAAATCCAGACAACTCGTAAGGAACTGAGCCACCTATGGTGTTCGGAAACCACTTCACTAACCAAACCGAATGAACTCCTAGTTCCTAGGCTGGTTCTCTATTCCAGCTAGTAGGTTTGTTAGGCATTCCCCAAGGTCTTCTAGTTCTAGCTGAACACATGGGAGACAGGCACTTCTACTTTCTAGCAGGTATACCATTAGCTGCTCTAGCTACAGGCGTACCCATATTTTCGTTGATATACCCGGCGATGTCTGGGTCTAATCGTATTGACTAGATTAAAATAATGTAGGTATAGGTGGCAGACCAGCTACTGGTCTAGTGTAAACACCACCTAACCAGCGACGATCCGGCGATAGGACGTTGGTAGGACCAGCTACTGGTCTAGTGTAAACACCATCTAACCAGTGACGATCCGGCGATAGGACGAGCTACTGGCCTAGTGTAAACACCATCTAACCAGCGACGATCCGGCGATAGGACGTTGGTAGGACCAGCTACTGGTCTAGTGTAAACACCATCTAACCAGTGACGATCCGGCGATAGGACGAGCTACTGGCCTAGTGTAAACACCATCTAACCAGCGACGATCCGGCGATAGGACGTTGGTAGGACCAGCTACTGGTCTAGTGTAAACACCATCTAACCAGCGACGATAGGACGTTGGTAGGACCAGCTACTGGCCTAGTGTAAACACCATTTAACCAGTGACGATCCGGCGATAGGACGTTGAATACACCAGTTCCCAACGGATCACTGATGTGATGTTCAGTAACGTTACCACCTGGGCAATCGCTTGCTGCTGGCTATCCCCGGCCCTCCCTGGCCCGATAGGGTCGAAAAGTGCACTCAAGTGATGTTAATTGTGAAGAGACGATTAGTTTGTGGCCGAATGGAGGGTAAAAAAGCCGTCACTAAAAACATTAGCAGTTCTACAGTGACGTTCTGATTTAACACATCGGTTCCATAATTTCATTCGTCAGGATGGTTACGAACGGCCTAACACCCTCATCAGAATATTCTTTTCCTCGGTTGTCACTTGAGTTGAGAGTTGTTCAAAAAGTTGGGCCTAACTGTTTAGTCGGGAAAAAACTTAGCCCAGATTTTGATGCTAAATTAAATTAATTGAATTGAAAATGATTCTCCTATCTTATTCCCATCTCATCATTCCCACCCCTAATCTCCATCGCTATGGTTGTGTGAACCGTATCATTATAGACTTTATGATAGGTATTGATAATAATAGTACGGTTATCATGGGTGCCGTTTAGATATGGATCGTTGCCATTTACAATTATCCAACGATTTAGACCCTGTTCACCAAGAAACTAATGGAATTACTACAAGAACCTAGGCAGTTATTGCGCTAGATCAGAGGAAGATAGAGGAAAGTGGTTTACAATGAAATGAATACAAGTCGTTCTTTAACTTCAAATCATCTTCATGTCACTGATGTTTCAGAGAAGAACTCAGTAATCAGTATCCTATATGTTTTCTGTTGGAAAGAGGATATCCGAAGACATCCTACACCTGAGCGCAAGCACCCTTGACGTAGGTAGTAGGTATCCATAGTTCTCATTATGGTACTTCATCCGCCTTTGCATGCTAATAGACGATCTTTTGCAACAACCATAAAATTTCCTAACCAAGTCCAAACTCGTTGCCGCGCCGGCCGAGCGCCGCCGACATTTATCCTTCGGATCTAGCCGTCCGCCGGCGCAGATCAAAATAGGAACCTCGTTTGAGTGGTTTGTCACTTCTGCAACAGGACTCTTCAAACCAGCAACCAACAAACTCATGATTGCCGACATTTGTTAACGCATGGCCACTAAAAGAAGAATGTGTAAATAAATAAATTACTGATGGTTCAAAAGTCAAGGTTTGATGATTTAAAAATATGTCTCCTATCTTATTCCCATCTCATCATTCCCACCCCTAATCTCCATCGCTATGGTTGTGTGAACCGTATCATTATAGACTTTATGATATTGATAATCATAAATATCATAATACGGTTATCATGGGTGCTGTTTAGATATGCATCGTTGCCATTTACAATTATCCAACGATTTAGACCCTGTTCACCAAGAAACTAATAGAATTACTACTAGAACCTAGGCAGTTATTGCAATAATTGACCAAAGGTAGCTGGCTGGCTGCACACCATCAGTTTTTCCTCAAGACGAATTTCCTTGGGAATTTCTCAACGGAGCCCCCAGACACACACGGCATTACACTCCTGCTCCTCTTCAGTTCATTTGTGATTTTGTTTTAAGCTGTGTGTACAGTGTACAACTAGTAGACGGTCGCGACTGAAACCGTCCACACTGCCTCGACAACATAAATTCCTGTCGTCGATCGATGTCGTGAAAAAATAGCAAAGTTTATCTCAAAGTTACCTTTACCGAGCCATAACTTGGTTCTGATACAGTCCACGCGTTGCCAACTTCACTCTCGAGTCTTTAACCCATGAAATGATCCGACTCCGAGCGAAATATGCATCAGAACGTGTCTAGCATCACATTTGACCTTTGATCTGAAGAAATTTTCTCCTGATCATGGAGGAAATTGTGAAAAAATAGCAAAGTTTATCTCAAAGTTACCTTTACCGAGCCATAACTTGGTTCTGATACAGTCCACGCGTTGCCAACTTCACTCTTCGAGTCTTTAACCCATGAAATGATCCGACTCCGAGCGAAATACATATGCATCAGAACGTGTCTAGCATCACATTTGACCTTTGATCTGAAGAAATTTTCTCCTGATCATGGAGGAAATTAAAGTGTAGAATCACGAAAACAGCATTCTATTCCGCAGACTTCAGACTGATTGATGCATTTTTAAAATCATTATGAGGAAATTGAAGTGTAGAATCACGAAAACAGCATTCTATTCCGCAGACTTCAGACTGATTGATGCATTTTTAAAATCATTACAACCAGCAACCAACAAACTCATGATTGCCGACATTTGTTAACGCATGGCCACTAAAAGAAGAATGTGTAAATAAATAAATTACTGATGTTTCAAAGAACATTAATAAATTACTGATGGTTCAAAGAACATTATGAAGTTAAGAACATTAATTTTCTGACTGCAATAAGTTGCGTGAATATTTATTCAGTATGAACTTTTCCAAGTCACCTTTGAATATCAACTCCATACCCGGTGAATTAATCATGGGCATGATACACCCTAGGAATGTATCACACATAGCTGAATCAAAAACCCACCGTGTATGGACAAATGAAACTGTCAGAAGACATTTGATTGTGTTCGAAACCCGCTCGACCCCGTTCTCATGGATTCTATGCCATTAATTTCACGAGATTGGCAGATTGCAATGAATCAAAGACCTCAGCATTTCTTCTTTCAACTCGATAAAAAAAAAGTATTTTAATTCTGCTTCTGAGATAAATACCTAGTAATTCATAACATCCAGATTACATTTCAGATTAAAAAAACAACACACACGAAACAGGTTTTAGAAAACATTTTGAATGTTGGTAACCTTGGGAACACTGATATACCTGTGTGTAAGTTACATTATACGTGTGGATATCTAACTACCAATTCGAAGGGAAAAAGGAACTAGAAATAAAAAGTACATATAGGGTGGGTTTGAAAGTTCAACCAGCTAGGCACTGGTCACGTGGATATAAAAGTTTTCCTGGACGCAGGATGCTTACATCATCCGATCATTCTGCAAAAATGACACTGATATACCTGTGTGTAAGTTACATTATACGTGTGGATATCTAACTACCAATTCGAAGGGAAAAAGGAACTAGAAATAAAAAGTTACATATAGGGTGGGTTTGAAAGTTCAACCAGCGCAACGTGTACCTAAGTACTGGTCACGTGGATATAAAAGTTTTCCTGGACGCAGGATGCTTACGTCATCCGATCATTCTGCAAAAATATATCTACAGATAGTCAAGCAATGAGAAACATTTATACAAAATTCCATCCGCCCACATGATTTTATACTTGGTATTCTGTTAATTAAACAAACATTCCTTGTGTGCTGTGGTTATACGTTCAAGAAGGATTACAAAGCAAGCACCTGGAATACCTGGATTGCAAGAATTTCTGATAGCATCTTGTTTATCTGTACAAAAGGGAAAATAAGCTGTTCCTTATCGTTGTGCAATTTTTAACCAAATTTCTTGAACCACTCTACAATTCTTGAGTTCTTCAGAAAGGCATGACAATTTATTCAAGTTTTACTTACTGCATACTTTAAGTACACAAACTGGACACAAGACACTGACTGAAAATAGGACATAATAATTATAAGTAAGTACCCATCTAAACCTAGTTATAACACTTCCAACACACCTCAGTATGCAATCAATTAAGGAACGTCAAAGTTATTACAAACATGCATTTAAGTAAATCTTCAGAAAGGCATGACAATTTATTCAAGTTTTACTTACTGCATACTTTAAGTACACAAACTGGACACAAGACACTGAAAATAGGACACAATTATAAGTAAGTACCCATCTAAACCTAGTTATAACACTTCCAACACACCTCAGTGTGCAATCAATTTTAATAAGGAACGTCAAAGTTATTGCAAACATGCATTTAAGTAAATAAAGAAATCCATTCAAGGTTCTTTCTTACCATGAGAGTTTCTGAGCTTTTTCCATTAATTTTCAATATATTTCAATATTCAGCTCTCCTAGTGTAAATAAAAACTTTATGTTACAGGTTATAGGTTTGGTTATAAAAATCCAACATCGTAAAACTATTATTAAACGGAGCTTATTAACATTTTTTCTTTTCAAGGGCTAAACGTAGACTCCATGTCACTTTTCTAAACGACATGGACATTGATAATTGATAGGATTTGATGTGGTGTTGGTAGTTATTGATTTTATTGACACTGCATCAAGTTCTCAATGATTATGAGCAATTTATTGACACTTCTAATCAATTATGGGAGCAGGTGGAGGTAAAAACTTTATGTTACAGGTTATAGGTTTGGTTATAAAAATCCAACATCGTAAAACTATTATTAAACGGAGCTTATTAACATTTTTTTCTTTTCAAGGGCTAAACGTAGACTCCATGTCACTTTTCTAAACGACATGGACATTGATAATTGATAGTCATAGAGGATTTGATGTGGTGTTGGTAGTTATTGATTTTATTGACACTGCATCAAGTTATCAATGATTATGAGCAATTTATTGACACTTCTAATCAATTATGGGAGCAGGTGGAGACGAATTAGATTCAAGTACCAAAACAAGACTTTATTGTCCCAGCGCCATGTGCCTCGGAACTACTCAGAACTCTGAATTGAGTTCCAAGTACCCAAGAATTGTTGATAAAAAATTGTGTGGGGGTTCAAGAGTTTGAACTGGCAAGTATAGATTAGGCAAGTCTAATAAGTAGTACAACTTAGTAACATTCAATGCTAATGAAAAATCTGACCTCTCCATTATTGAAGAAAATAATGTACTGGACTAGAATAACTTTATTAATTGGGTAATTTAGTTGCACATCATCTGAATATCAGAAAGGCACTCTACCAGCAATACACTCCAAAAGGCCCAAATGTCGCTGCTTAGGAATGAAATTACATAAATCCACAACAGGTGGAGATATAGTCTTATCTTATCACTGGGATTATTGAAACTGTGAGGCACTTTAACACCCTCCCACCTGTCTATTTAAAATGGTTGTAAATGGGAATGACTGTTTCCCTTTTCTGATAAATCCTAAATAATAATTTTTAAATATTAGAAAGCCCTCCCACCTGTCTATTTAAAATGGTTGTAAATGGGAATGACTGTTTCCCTTTTCTGATAAATCCTAAATAATAATTTTTAAATATTGGAAAGTACCTACCCAATATCGATTTGCTAATGATATTTGCCTTCATTTTGTACATATTTGCTTGTGATAAAAAGACTGACAATTTGACTTCATGAAGTTACTTAATCCTGTTGATAATGTTGACCTTTTGGTTTATGTACTTTAGCCTTTAGGACCCTACCTCAGAATTTCCCTATCTGGGCTAGAAAAATACAAAATTTTCCTATCTAGGCTAGAAAAATACCATAGCTAAGAGCTAGAAATCACTTGGTCACTAGTCTACATTTTGTACATATTTGCTTGTGATAAAAAGACTGACAATTTGACTTCATGAAGGTACTTAATCCTGTTGACAATGTTGACCTTTTGGTTAATGTACTTTAGCCTTTAGAACCCAACCTCAGAATTTCTCAATCTGGGCTAGAAAAATACAATTTTTTCTATCTGGGCTAGAAAAATACCATAGCTAAGAGCTAGAAATCACTTGGTCACTAGTCTACGAATAGTTCGAGGCACTATAGTCTTGCACGTGTAGATTTGCCGAGATGGATTAGCAATAGAGAAAAGAGCTAACTCAGCTAAGATTGGACAAGTGATAATTGTCAGCATTCAGCATGAAATAGCAATGATTTGCCAAGTTGGTATTTTCTGCGCAGATAAGTCTGATAAATTGGAGATTATTAAAAGCAATCTGGCAAGATTCTAAAAAGCAAAATTTAGCAATTTACCCCTTCACAACCTTGTACTTTTTATTCACTAGACAGTAATTTAACTGCTTTCTGTGATTCGGTCTTTCAGTCAACTGTAAGTCTAAATTAAGAAACAAAGTAGGCATGAGCAATTGTTTATACCTAATCAGTTTTAAACAAATTAAGCATTAGAGGACAAAAGCCCGTCTCGAGTACGATAATAAAGTATTAAATAAACGGTACTGCACGGTAATAAACGAAAATAGTATTGATGACACTTTGTTATTGTACGAGTACCTACTAGAAGACGGTCCCTGTAGCTGTAGGTAGTGTAGGTACATAGAAAGAAAGTCCACACAGTACCTATCGTTAAATTTCATTTACAAAGCATTCAATTGAGAGGCGGACTTGGTCCTTGCTTTTGTACATATTTGCTTGTGATAAAAAGACTGACAATTTGACTTCATGAAGGTACTTAATCCTGTTGACAATGTTGACCTTTTGGTTTATGTACTTTAGCCTTTAGGACCCAACCTCAGAATTTCCCTATCTGGGCTAGAAAAATACTCTAGCTAAGAGCTAGAAATCACTTGGTCACTAGTCTACGAATAGTTCGAGGCACTATGGTCTTGCACGTGTAGATTTGCCGAGATGGATTAGCAATAGAGAAAAGAGCTAACTCAGCTAAGATTGGACAAGTGATAATTGTCAGCATTCAGCATGAAATAGCAATGATTTGCCAAGTTGGTATTTTCTGCGCAGATAAGTCTGATAAATTGGAGATTATTAAAAGCAATCTGGCAAGATTATAAAAAGCAAAATTTAGCAATTTACCCCTTCACAACCTTGTACTTTTTATTCACTAGACAGTAATTTAAAATTTAACTGCTTTCTGTGATTCGGTCTTTCAGTCAACTGTAAGTCTAAATTAAGAAACTAAGTAGGTATGAGCAATTGCAGCTTGCGAGGAGCTGGTGCTTCCATTATAACGGCGCACCTTGTACTTGACACTGGGCTTTGAGTTTTTGCTGAACACTCTACCAATAAGCTTCATTTTGGTCCACAGAAAAACCGGAAAGAACTACCGTAGTGAGATAATGAGATTTTCCTTTTTGGTACACAGAATGTAAAGCAAGCCTCGAAAAGACTGATAACCAGACAAAACGAGAAGGGTAGGTCCTTCAAAAAGTTTGTGAGAGAGTTTTTAAACTTATACTCGTAATTTACTGTAAATATTTTAATTTTCAATCAGGTTAAATCCAGAGTATCTACCTCTCCCCGGATTTAATTGCAAATTAGAACGAATTTCTTTTGCAGACTTGGAAGAATTCGTACGTTTTTTGCACAAAAATCAGCAGGCTTTTGCACCGAAGGACCACAAAAGTCAACGACTAGGTGCGGAAAAAAGGGCACACAAACAGCACCTGACTAACTGAAACTTCACTTGTCCGCGAGAGCTTAACAGTTTAGGGGGAAAACTGCACGGTAACTGCTCGCCACAACAGCAAAATATAGAGCTGCCCTATACTTATTGTAATAGATAGCAAAAAACAGGGCGTCTGGCCGAAGCCGTACAACAATTCCGCCCCTTTATTATTTCTACACACATGAACTGTTAGATAACAGAGCTATGTGCGTTGTTCGTCATGGAATACAGCGACTGAAGGAGAGAGAATAGCATATTAATTTATCCTGGTCAGGTAGAATAGAAAATACCTTGATTATCCTCAGATTCCTCAGAGAGAATAGAATACCTCGGGTTTCTTTGTTTCTTACTGAGATAAGACTGAAAAGGACCTTTAGGTACTGCAAAAGAAGGAGAGAGGGAATGAGTGAGAATCTGTGTATTTTAACAGTTAAGGACACCATTTCCTGCGGGCGTTTAGAAAACTTCCGTCCCATTCAGGATTTAAACCCAAGACCTACGGACGAAAAGTCAGTTCCTACACAGCTGAACACGTCGTTAGTTTCCGTCTTCGTTCGACTTGATTAGGTATGTCACACAGGTGGGTTCATTCTCCTAGTTCAATTATTATTATTTGTACACACATGAACTGTTAGATAACAGAGCTATGTGCGTTGTTCGTCATGGAATACAGCGACTGAAGGAGAGAGAATAGAATATTTATCCTGGTCAGGTAGAATAGAAAATACCTTGATTATCCTGTTCAGAGAGAATAGAATACCTCAGGTTTCTTTGTTTCTTACTGAGATAAGACTGAAAAGTACCTTTACTGCAAAAGAAGGAGAGAGGGAATGAGTGAGAATCTGTGTATTTTAACAGTTGTATTTCAACAGCCCGCAGGAAATGGTGTCCTTCATTTCCTGTGGGCGTTTAGAAAACTTCCGTCCCATTCAGGATTTAAACCCAAGACCTACGGACGAAAAGTCAGTTCCTACACAGCTCAACACTTCGTTAGTCCGTCTTCGTTAGACTTGATTAGGTAATAGGTATAATTAGACTGTCACACAGGTGGGTTCATTCTCCTAGTTCAATTAAGGAATAAGAAATTACGCTCCCGATGCCCGATTCTAGTTTCTTAAAAAAAAAATAATAATAATAATAATAATAATTAAAAAAAGTTGAGAAATTGATCGATTTTCTTTTGCAGACAAAGATCAAAACAGAAAGACTTCTTTGGCACCGAAACCAATACACCCCCCATACGGTATCTACTATCAAGTTGTCTCCTTCCTACATGTATTAACTCCAAGACTACACGGGGTTCAATACTTAAGTCTAATTAGATTAACCACAATACATATCTTACATTACGTACAATACTGACTAAAACCGTCTACATATGTAAATAGTACATTACTCACTCCGTATGTAACAATGCATAACATATGCATATTATGCATGTTAGTTTGCCATTTGTCAGTCGCATCCCACATTATGCTGATAATGATAACACTGATAACATTGGCTGACAAGTTTGATATAAGGTAAAGGGACGTTTTGCCACGCTCAGACTATCTGACAGACCTGGTTCTCGAGCTTTTTCCGCCAGACACGTTAAGGCGGTCTGACAGGTCTGGGTCTCAGCGTGGTGACCATTATTAAGGAGCGCGGTAGTGCTCCGCTCCGCCAAGTCAAAATTTGACAGCGTACCAATGTATTAACCAAGATTCGTAATTCCAGGGGTAGATAGTGAGTGGTTCTTCCAATTTGAGAGTCTACAAAAGGGACGAGGTGTAGACTGTAGAGCTAGATGTACTCCATCATTTCAGAGGTGACAGCCACTGGTACCTACTTATCTTTAGCTACTGTTCCGATCCATTGATAATCCCGTCTTGTTAACAAAGCGAAGCCAGGGCGAGGAAAGAGTTCAAGATAATGAAGAGAAGGAAAGAGTTGAAAAAGAGTCTATTAAAAAAAAAAACTCATGTTCAAAAAGAGATTAATTAAGCATTTTTTTTTTTTTTTTAAGAATAGTCGTGTTTTGCTCATATTTCATGTGATAAGATGAAAATTCTTCCGGCCACCCCACGACCAATTAGAACTCACTGACACTGATAAAATGAAAACAACACACACTTTGACTAAAATTAAGGAGTAAGGTTGGGAAAAAGACAATAAGAGATGTAAAACAGGGAATTGAACGGTTTAAATTATGTAATGGACGTATGTAACAATGCATAACATATGCAATATGCATATTATGCATGTTAGTTTGCCATTTGTCAGTCGCATCCCACATTATGCTGATAACATTGGCTGACAAGTTTGATATAAGGTAAAGCGACGTTTTGCCACGCTCAGACAGACCTGGTTCTCGAGCTTTTTTCCGCCACACACGTTAAGGCGGTCTGACATCTCTGGGTCTCAGCGTGGTGACCATTATTAAGGAGCGCGGTAGTGCTCCGCTCTGCCAAGTCAAAATTTGACAGCGTACCAATGTATTAACCAAGATTTGTAATTCCAGGGGTAGATAGTGAGTGGTTCTTCCAATTTGAGAGTCTACAAAAGAGATGAGGTGTAGACTGTAGAGCTAGAGGTGCTCCATCTCCATCATTTCAGAGGTGAGAGCCACGGGTACCTACTTATCTTTAGCTACTGTTCCGATCCATTGATAATCCCGTCTTGTTAACAAAGCGAAGTACATTTCAGAGGTGACAGCCACTGGTACCTACTTATCTTTAGCTACTGTTCCGATCCATTGATAATCCCGTCTTGTTAACAAAGCGAAGTCAGGGCGAGGAAAGAGTTCAAGATAATGAAGAGAAGGAAAGAGTTGAAAAAGAGTCTATTAAAAAAAGAACTCATGTTCAAAAAGAGATTAATATTATGAGGGAGCGTAAAGAGTTCAAAGAGAAGGACTTGTCAGGGTTCGTCATGGATCAAAGAGACCCTCCCTAACTTCTGGGAGATTTATTAAAGGGTTCCTTGTGGAAAGGGGCAGACATTACTCATAGAGCATTGTGTATAAACAGACCCAAAATAGAGCACCCCTTTTTGTCGGTGACTCCGTAAAAGGATCCTGAAGTCGAGCTTGTGGGTCGGATGTTCTTTTTGAAATCTTGTACCCACGCAAAGATTTTTTTTTTTTCCTTTTTTTTCGTACAATCAATAATAAATCGTTCGTGTGGACGTAAAATCGTAAAATAATTAAGACTGCTTAAAGAGAGAATGAGAAGTGGAAAAACTTTTTATATAGGTAATCCTATTCAATGTTTCCTGTTGAAACTGCTGGCAAAAAGGGACTCATTAGTCCTA
>NW_007377960.1:0-31788 GCF_000475195.1 Diaphorina citri | reverse complement strand
GTTCTTAATTTCTGATGGATCTTCACAAAATTATCGAGTACCTATCACTTTTATCATTTATCAAATTATCACTTAAATAAAAATAAAAAGGGAAAACGCGAAATGACAATCAAATTATAAAAACTGTCACACTCAAAATCTGCGAAAACGCCGAAAAACTATCATAATCATAGAATCATTCCAAACCGAAACAAGAGGAGAACGCGAGAAACTAGAAACATAACCTCAATGAAGTCACATGCAACTGTTTGATTTTGATAGGGTAAACCAAAAGATACTACAGTACTCAGAAAACCAGGAGCAATTCGATGATTTAGGTACGCTCTGTATAAAAAATAAATACCAGGGAGAGAGAGAGGTACTCGAAACTAGACCGAATATAAACGAATGCGCCCGAAGTAGCGATTCCAATCCTCCTTCACAGTTCACACAGGGGACAAATGTGTACAAAAATCTACAGATATAGTCCATGCAATATTGGGGGATTCAAGATTTCTAGAGAATCCATGACCTTGTGAATGCTAGGAGAGAGAGGATCGAGACTCGAGAGGGACTTGGCAAGTGGGAAAAAAATTCTCCCTGCATTTTTTTGTTTTCCCATCAGAAATTTATTACCAAACTGTACGTTTTCTATCGTCTTCTTCATTCCAAGTAAAAAAAAAAAAATGGAAATTGGAAATTGGCCTGGTCATCGGCGAATCCAGAGATGACCGGACGCCACGCCCCTGATTATGAGGGAGCGTAAAGAGTTCAAAGAGAAGGACTTGTCAGGGTTCGTCATGGATCAAAGAGACCCTCCCTATCTTCGGGGAGATTTATTAAAGGGTTCCTTGTGGAAAGCTGGAAAGGGGTAGACATTACTCATAGAGCATTGTGTATAAACAGACCCAAAATAGAGCACCCCTTTTTGTCTGTGACTCCGTAAAAGGATCCTGAAGTCGAGCTTGTGGGTCGGATGTTCTTTTTGAAATCTTGTACCCACGCAAAGATTTTTTTTTTTTCCTTTTTTTTCGTACAATCAATAATAAATCGTTCGTGTGGACGTAAAATCGTAAAATAATTAAGACTGCTTAAAGAGAGAATGAGAAGTGGAAAAACTTTTTATATAGGTAATCCTATTATTGTTTCCTGTTGAAACTGCTGGCAAAAAGGGACTCATTAGTCCTAGGCTGTCGTCTCTACATAAGGAAGTTGACAACTAACCCCACCCAAGTCCCTAAAAGAATCCCCATTTTTCAACATGACATTATCTTCAAAGTCAGAGGGTTCTACTTTGGACAACTAAAATGCAAACACAATACCTAAACAATTCTTCAGACATCATTAAAACACACATTAGCACATTACTCAATGGTAGTTGTGAAGAATAAACACATTACACTACTCAATCAATGGTAAGAGTTTACAATGAAAACAATACTTCTCAGCTTCCAAATGACATGATGACAATCTCATGTTTACTTGCACCACTCACTCATCTCACATTATAATAAAGTGATTACCTTCCTTAATGCACTTGATGACAGATCCTGTCTCTTGCTTTCATTCATCTTTCATTATCATTGATTTTAATGATAAAGATATACTTGAGAGTGTAAATGGTATAGGTAGACGATTATAGGTACTAATAAGACTACTAAGCTACTAAGTTGCTTAAAGATAAAGATATACTTGAGAGTGTAAATGGTATAGGTAGACGATTATAGGTACTAATAAGACTACTAAGCTACTAAGTTGCTTAAAATAGATATAGTTGAAAACTGATCTAAAAATACAAAGTTTGTTAGAATAAAGTAGAATTTCATTTTCTATTTACATAAAAGAGGATTTGGTGTTTAGAACACAAAAAAAAGGGTTGGAAAAACAAAAAGTTCAGGTAACAAAGGACATCAATTCAAATTCATCAACAAGAAATACTTCTAGCAAATACCTATCGAGGAATTTTTTTGGAGAATTTGTAGCTTCGACTTCTTGCGTCCTTTGTACAGGGTAGAATCTTCGATTTGCTTCCGGAACTTTGGGATTTTCCCGGAGTGAATAAACGGACTTAGAATTCCGTATGGGCGGAAATTCTCTGTTTTCTGGTGGACATTTTCTGTTCTCCTTGCAAGTCGTATATAGGGCGATTTGAGGCGGCGAGAAATACATATCAGGTGGCAGACCAGCTACTGGCCTAGTGTAAACACCATCTAACCAGCGACGATCCGGCGATAGGACGTTGGTAGGACCAGCTACTGGCCTAGTGTAAACACCACCTAACCAGCGCAGCGGCGATCCAGTAATAGCCCGTTGAATACACCAGTTCCCAACGGATCACTGAACACTGAATGTTCAGTAATCGCTTGCTGCTGGCTTTCCCCGGCCCCATAGGGCCAAAAGGTGCACTCAAGTGATGTTAATTGTGAGGAGGCAAGTAGTTTGTCGCCGAATGGAGGGTTATAACTCCGTCACTAAAAACTCCACGAAAGGTTTAACTGTATAGTCGGGGAAAAAAAACTTCCGCCCAATTTTTGATGCTTGATTAAATTAATTTGAAAATGATTATCCCATCTTCTCATCTCACCATTCCTACCCCCACTCTCCTTAACTCTAACCGTATAACCACTCTAGCCGTATTATTAGACTTTATGATATTGATAATCATAATACGGTTATTATCATGGGTGCCATTCAGATATGCATCGTTGCCATTTACAATTATCCAACGATTTAGACCCTGTTCACCAAGAAACTAATGGAATTACTACAAGAACCTAGGCAGTTATTGCGATAATCGACCAAAGGTAGCTGGCTGGCTGGCTGCACACCATCAGTTTTTCCTCAAGACGAATTTCCTTGGGAATTTCTCAACGGAGCCCCCAGACACACACGGCATTACACTCCTCTTCAGTTCATTTGTGATTTTGTTTTAAGTTGTGTGTACACATAGTAGACGGTCGCGACTGAAACCGTCCACGCTGCCTCGACAACATAAATTCCTGTCGTCGATCGATGTCGATGGGCTCTGTGTGGACACAGTACAAACCTTCAAGGAAACCCCGATGGTCTGTGGTTACCTTATTGGAGTCGTTTGACGCAAGTATTACTGTATTGATAGTATTGACCTACCTTACTACACAGCTGGTAATGGTAGTAACTAGTAACGTATTTGCCAGTAATAACTGACCTAAGTGCAGACTAGTGTAGTTCTGACTATAGTGACTACTGTAGTTGTAGTTCGATTGCATTTCGTATGTGATACGTGCATTCCATGCAATAACTTCTAGTAGCTAATTTATTCCTAATGCATCTGGCAATTGGCTGATTTCTCCTAAATAATTGGCTCAATAAAAACCGATTAATCTAATAAATAAAAGGTGTAAACAGTCGTGGCTGAGTAGGTATTTAGGCTGACACACAGGAGATCTCGGGTTCGGTTCCCGGCAGAGTCTCAGTTTTTTTGGTCCTGTCGCTTGCTCAGAAGATACCGGATTCGATAAACGCCATAAAAAAAAAATCCTCGTATTTCGATTGCAAATACAGATTTCATCTTCCAACAGGTTTTTTTTTCTGGTGTTAACACGGTACCCAAGAGGGGTGTACGTATTATCTTCTAGAGGGGACATACTACGGGATGGGCATGCTACGACACATACATCCGAATCCATCTTTTTTTTTTACGAGGTTTGACAGAGGGAACTGTAACTGCTATGGTCTTATCGTCCCGAAATCGAAGAGAGAAGGAAGACAGGATAGGAAAAAGCCAGCCGTTCCGAGAACGAACATTATCCCATCAGGATAAAATCCGCCCCGGGCGGAAATCGAACCCGCGGCCTAGCGCTTACAAGGCAGACACACTACCAACTAAGCTAACTAGGCTGGTTTAAAATGTTTTTTTTTTTTTTTTTTTTTTTTTTTTCTGGTGTTAACACGGTACCCAAAAGGGAAGTATACGTATTATCTTCTTGAGGGGGCATACTACGGGATGGGCATGCTACGACATATACATGCGAATCTAATAATCTAATTTAACTGCTGTTTCATGAAAAGTTACTGTCCGAGAAAAAAATCCCGTTATAACATATACCAACCTAGAAGTCCTTAGAACTCTAAAAGGTAATCTATGTTTTAATTGATATAGAGGAGCAATATAGTTTTATCTCTTAAAATTTACGACGTTCATCAGCAAATAATATACATTCAGCATGTGAGCCTGTGCCTACATATTAATTTAATTAAAGTGCCATTAACTCCTGAACCTGGTACTTAGGTACCGAGTATCGTGGACTATAAAAGAAGTCATCAAACCGCAAGGTCTTATCTGTGTATGTAAGATGTAACGTTTGCTAGAAAGTTGTCACCATTAAGATAGAAATTGCGGATAGAGAAATAATGTACTCAACGAATTGTAAGTTGTAAGCATTACCTTCTTGGTTTTAGATCGTCTATGTCCAGAAGAGGAGGTGGAAACTCGTCTGACTTTCTTCTGAGATCCGGAGCCCCCTGCAGCTTGCGAGGAGCTGGTGCTTCCATTATAACGGCGCACCTTGTACTTGACACTGGGCTTTGAGTTTTTGCTGAACACTCTACCAATGAGCTTCATTTTGGTCCACAGAAAAACCGGAAAGAACTACCGTAGTGAGATAATGAGATTTTCCTTTTTTTGGTACACAGAAAGTGAAGCAAGCCTCGAAAAGACTGATAACCAGACAAAACGAGAAAGGTCGGTCCTTAAAAAGTTTGTGAGAGAGTTTTTAAACTTATACTCGTAATTTACTGTAAATATTTTAATTTTCAATCAGTTTAAATCCAGAGTATCTACCCCTCCCCCGGATTTAATTGCAAATTAGAACGCTTTTTTTGCAGACTTGGAAGAATTCGTACGTTTTTTGCACAAAAATCAGCAGGCTTTTGCACCAAAGGACCACCAAAGTCAACGCCTAGGTGCGGAAAAAAGGGCACACAAACAGCACCTGACTAACTGATGAATCCCCCAAGAGACAAAATTCCAAGAGGGATAAAAATAGATTTGATTGAGAAAACCAAAATAGCAATGGTATCGCTAGCGACAGTAATATCTGTGTTTTACCCGAGTGTCCCAAGTCAAATTACAAATACGTTTACCCAAGAGTCACAAGTGTGTCTTTTCTTCGAAATATACCTGTACTAGTGAAAGACACCTGTGCAAGAGTCATCGGAAAATTACCAAAGGCACCGTCCACTTCAAAAGAGGACAAAAACCCGTCTCGAGTACGATAATAAAGTAATAAATAAACGGTACTGCACGGTAATAAACGAAAATAGTATTGATGACACCCGACACTTTGTTATTGTAGGAGTACTAGAAGACGGACCCTGTAGGTAGATAGAAAGAAAGTCCACACAGTACCTATCGTTAAATTTCATTTAATTTAATTCAATTCAATTCAATTTACATTTAGGTTTTCTATTTACAAAGCACTCAATTGAGAGGCGGACTTGGTCCTTGGCAGCAAATGTTCTGTAATGACAGATATCTCAAAAATGATTCAAATTCATAAATTCTGGGAATTGGTGACCAAGCTACTGAGGGCATTGAGGGATATCAACTTCAATACCTGTGAGTTCTGAGATACTATACATATTATGTACAGCAAGAAACAATATTTCCCAGAACAATTTCTTTCAGATTGGCTCTAATTTTTGGAATTGACAACAACTAGTTGAACTGTTACAACTGGACGACAGAACTCACACGTGACCTTTTCGAAGGCCCGCCACGCACCTAACATTCCTAACAATCACCTGAGAGCCCTGGCCTGAAATCTAGTCCCCTCCGGTGTCTGTGACGTATGTGGCGGTCCTAAACCAGGATTTGACTCTCGAATCCGGCCTTTTCCGCGACTGTAAGAGGTATGATGGGCCTAACCTAGGATTTAGTCTCAAATAAGCCCTTTCCTGCGTCAACTACATGATGGTTCTAGTCCAGGATTTATCTCTCAATACTGGCCCGTTCGGTGACTGTGACCTATGTAACGAGCCTAAACCAGGACTTAACTCAGGCCCCAGGCGAGATAGTCGAAGGTATTCCTCCAAGTAAGACCCAAGAGACTCCAAATAAGGCCCAAGAGACTCCAAATAACACCCAAGAGGCTCCAAATAAGACCCAAGAGAATCCAAATAAGACCCAAGAGACTCCAAATAAGCTAATCTGGGAATTTTAATTGTGTTAAGCATATTTAAATGCTTGTCACAAACATCGTTCCCCGATTATTTCACCTAGATAAATTTCATGCATGACTTGGACTCGAACCACCAACCTCCAGATCCAAAGTCCAACGCGTTAACAACTGCACCACTGAGGTTGGTAAGTAAAATTAATCTGAGTAGGTATTTAATCGTAGTTAGCTTTGACGGTAGAGCCCCTGCTTTGGAAGTGCGCTTTCTCCTATTTTCTCCTATTTCTCTTCTTTGAGACTTTAAGGTCTCCGTCTCTCCGTTTGTTAGAGGGAACTGTAACTGTCTTATCGTCCCTAAAGCAAAAAGAAAATGTCTTTCTCTCCTTCTCTTACCAAGGGTAACTTTTATATTCTCAGTGATCATAATATTCGTTGTATTGACGATTAGTTCTGGTGATCTAACATTGGCACATTACTCACACAATATGTAGGATGTTAGGCATTAGTATACTATATCCTTATATGACAATATGAGTAATGAACCATGAGAAAATAAACTGGAATCACACAAGAGAAAGCATACAGGAGTCAAAGAGATAAGCTCAACTGCAGTCTTAAACATAAACATTAACGATGTCAATAAACATATAAAAACTCAACTGAATATAATATTGGTCATAATCACCTTACTGATAACGGAAACAACGATACATTTCATTGTGAATATTGTGATACAAAGAAATAGCCTCAGCAGTGGTTAACGCGGTGGACTTTGGATCTGGAGGTTGGTGGTTCATGTCCAAGTCGAGTCATAAAATTTATCTCGGTGTATTCAGCCCAGCATTAAGCCAATAATGATCTTGGCTTCTCGTCTTATACCTATGTTATTCCTACTATGACTCTATCACATCAGGACATGTGTGTGTTTGATATTGAGTTTTCACCAACTTACAACAGAGAAGATTTACTGTGAATCTTCTTCCTTGCAGAATCACCTGATTCACTTTTCAGTAGGGGCAGGCAGTGCAAGTTTCTTCTGTTCTTGTTGATACAGATATGCTCGGGTAAGCTGGTAAATGCTCGTAGCTGCTACAAACACATTCACACTGAACAAACTCCAGTTCTTTGGGATGATCACAAGGGAGTAACGGGACCAGATGAGACCAGTTGCAGCCAGGGCACTCGACTGGGAAATACTCAACTTCTCAGCAGGTCGGGTTAAATCTCCGATGCCAGCAATGACGAGACCCCATTTGAACATGGGGGCCCAGAAGAACACTGTCTTTGGGCCTGCTGGGTGTTCCCATAAGGGACGTGCCTTACTGGGGACAAAACGGTCCACTGCTGAGATGGCTGCTCGATAAATAGCAGAGGCCATGGTGGAAACACTGGATAACTTTCCACTGATAACAGGTGATAAGAGAGGATCCTTGGATTCTAGAGCTTTACCCGCCTTTCACTAGAAATCTGATTTCTCCCGTGTTTGTGCACTGATCTCCGGTTCGATAAGATCGTTCGAAATAGAATTTGATCACAAGTCTGACTACGTTATCACAGAACTAGAATTTTGTTCAATAAAAAAGGAAAAACGAAAATCGTATTATCGTAGTCACAACTTTGAAATGACCCCGATTTTCAATTTCAACTCCCGTTCACGAATCGCGTTTGTCAAAATTGACCAATCAAATGCCTTGAGACTATGCTTAGCACGAACTTAAGAGCCAGCATTTTGTTCATAAATATGGGTGTTAGTTTAAGAGAGGGAACAGTAACAACGGACGTCTTATCGTCCCGATAGCGAAGAGAGGAAGACAGGATAGGAGAAAGCCAGTCGAACCTTATCTGTTTAGGATAGAGTTCGCCCCGGCCGGAAATCGAACCTGCGAGGCGACCTAAGCATTACAAGACAGGCGCGATACCCTCCAAACCACCCTGTATAAGAAATACACAATCTATATGGTACACCCGGTATGTTTTGTATTGGTTTAATACTCTTCATGGCGCTAGTAATGAATTTAACCCGATAAGTACCACAGCTACCCTGTATAAGAAATACACAATCTATATGGTACACCCGGTATGTTTTGTATTGGTTTAATACTCTTCATGGCGCTAGTAATGAGTTTAACCCGATAAGTACCTACCTGTAGGGTAAAAACTAAGAACCATTATGGTATTCACGGTTCCAACCAGAAAGTACTGTATAAAATAGTCAATCTTTTCGGCACATTTGCAAGTTAAAAATCTGTAAGGCAGCCTAGTTAGCTTGGAAGGTGGCGCGTCTACCTTGTAAGCGCTAGGCCGCAGGTTCGATTCCCGCCCGGGGCGGATTTTATCCTGAACGCATAATGTTCGTTCTCGGAACAGCTGGCTTTCTCCTATCCTGTCTTCCTTCTCTCTTCTATTTCGGGACGATATAAGACCTTAACAGTTCCCTCTATCAAAGGAAGGCCTTATCGTTTCGAAATCGAAGTGAAAGAGGAGATGATAGAAACCTCTTGGAAATAACGGATATTTCCAACTATTTCCCGATTTTGAAAACTTGGACCGATTGCAATACTTTCTCATTACTAGTACGTCTACGTATAGCTCCGCTATAACTGTAGTATGTAATAGAAAGTATAAAATCATGTTTCTGTTTTTGGTTGTTCACGGGTTAAGAGTCATGAGGATTAGCTGAATAGAGGATGTACGATGTACCAGAGTGTTTGGTTTGGTAACAATTCAAGGTCACTTCATTTTGGTATCAGAAGGGGCAAGCAAATTTCTTGACCCCGCCGGGAATCGAACCCGGGTCTCCCGCGTGCAAGGCGAGTGCAGTGACCACTACGCCATGGGAGCTGAACATTCCACTAACAAATTGTAGGACGTTAATTTTCTGAGTAACATAAAAGGAATAAGTTTGTATTAACTTATTTGTTGGTACACACACTTGGTAAAACAATTCTATTTCCAGAACCTAGAAAACCATATACTGGTACATGCAGCTGGCTATAGCAATACCAAAAACTATTAAGTTTGGAGTTTACTAGACATTTTTCTAATATGGCCCATTCATTTGATGAATCTCTTGTCAATGTTTCATCATTTATCAGCTAGTTCGTCGCCTACGTTAAGGCTAAGCCCAGATGTTCAGTGGGTACTGTCTATACGTAGATTCTAAACATCTCCTAATATTGTTTTTTTTTTTTTTTTTTTTAATTCTTTTTTTTAATTTTCAGGGTGATTATCTACTCTAATTGTAATACGTGTTCCCCATAATATGTCGAAATATTCAAAATATATGAGACCTTGGTTAGACTGGGGGGAAAAGGGACTTTTCAGCCCTATCCCAGCAGGATAAACACGGTATATTCTATTATATGTACTTGTATCTTGAGTTCTTCACTTTTTAGTCTTCCTTCTTGTCCTAATATTGTGTTGGTACTCTGATTCTATGCAATGATGTTAGCAGTGCTCCCCAAAGTTGTACTTTTAGAAACTCTAATCTTTCGACTTTTAGAAACTCACTTAGGAAACTCTAATCTTTCGACTGCTTTGAGAAGCACTGTGTTAGACGAACTAAATAAAAAGGTTAGAGGAACTAAATAAAATTCCTCGTCGGAATGTAGCTCAAAACGGGATATGGGACACATGACAAAACAAAAGATCCAAAAGAACA
This sequence comes from Diaphorina citri, assembly GCF_000475195.1. Taxonomy (NCBI): domain Eukaryota; kingdom Metazoa; phylum Arthropoda; class Insecta; order Hemiptera; family Psyllidae; genus Diaphorina; species Diaphorina citri. The sequence continues at coordinate 21,990 of NW_007377960.1, read as the reverse complement.
GCGGGAATTGAGGTCTTATCAGAAAGAAGGCACGTCACTTCTTTTCAAATCGTAAGACAATGTATAGAGGTTATAGACTAATACTAATAAGATAAAATAGATAAATACATTATACTTAGTTTAGTTTCGAATTTCAGGGTGTAAGCATTTCCGTTTACCTACCGTGTTTTTAAGATAAGACTGAGGAGTGGCATTCTATATAAGCAAAGATTGTGACTCGACACTACAACGAACACAAAAAGAGTAGGTTCAGTATAGGTACGTACTTGTCCTACACTCGTTAGAAGCTTAACCTATCCTTTAAGGGCTGTCTAGCCCCTACAGCTAAGCCTCAGATTGGGCTTTTTGAGGCATTCTATAGCAAAGATTGTGACTCGACACTACAACGAACACAAAAAGAGTAGGTTCAGTATAGGTACCTACTTGTCCTACACTCGTTAGAAGCTTAACCTATCCTTTAAGGGCTCTCTAGCCCCTACAGCTAAGCCTCAGATTGGGCTTTTTGTATATGGAGTTAAGCATAGGTTTGGATTCGAACCCGCAACATTCCGCTTACCAGGCTCCTGAACAATCAAGAGCATAGGTTTGGATTCGAACCCGCAACATTCCGCTTACCAGGCTCCCGAACAATCAAGACCGCAACACCAATATTGAGGTACCAGGCTCCTGAACAATCAAGACCCCAACACCAATATTGAGGTACCAGGCTCCGCTTACCAGGCTCCGCTTACCAGGCTCCGCTGGGCAGACACAACACTTGACCAGTTCACTTACCATTGAGTATTGGCGACAGGTGCATAGTACCCCATCACGTCTTGGTAGTAGTTCATTGCGGGCAGGAAATAGCCAAAGGTTGGGTACTTGACGAACGCAGAACGCCTAGCGTTCATTGCCGGACTGGCAGGACTAGGTGCTCTCATGGAGGAGTGACGTCGGATGAACGGTGTGTTGTTTGGTGACATACCGTTGGCATAGATCGGTTCCGTGGGCAACGAAGAAAACTCCGGATACAGTGAAGCCGGACGTGATTTGTAAACTTTCCCATCGGATAGCTGAACCAATGAATTCCTCTCCATGGATAGATTCCTAGAAGTGCTTGGACTATAATAGTGAGACTTGGTCATACGTCTGTTCAACTCGTTGATTTGGTCGGCATGTGTATTGTCCTTTGACTTTCGATAACACACGGGAGATTCCTTGTAAATATTTCGATTGTCATTACGAGAGCTTGGTCTAGAATCACGTTTTTCCAGCTACTTTAGTCTTTTAATTTCGGTCTTGTTTACCGCTTGTTAGACCTGAAGAATTTGCAGTGTGCTCTGAATCACATACAGAATTACAGAGGCAACGTAAACAAAGTTAGTCCAGTTAAACTTGAACCTACCTACTGACAATCAGGAGTTCTGATCTTTAAATATGTAAAATAACTACGCAAATCCGGCCGCTTAAATTCCGAGTCTGGCTACTTATGTAAAGTGAGTTTTTCTCCTCCTTTCTGTAAAGGTATTTCTTCTAAAAAGAAAGAAAAACAAGCCAAAACCTTTGTATTTGCTCTTTTGTTAGAACCCGGTTCTGGAAACCTGGAATGCAACCCCGAGGATGATGACCGGTTGGTCCTCTTACATGCCCCAAAAATGCAGAACTCCTTACCTGAATCTCATACTTGGATCAGAAAGTCATATATCACTGCGAAAAATAATGTAGTGACCATCCCCGATGACGATACATTTACAAGCCTAACCATCCTTTCTAACGTCACTGCTGAGAGTATTCTCTCAAAAGTTCCCGTCGGATCACATCACTCTCACATTTTGACATCGTTCTTCCCATGGGCTCTTCAAATTTAATGATGGCAGAAGAGCTATTATGTGAAGCCATGACGTACGTGTCTTGGTTTAACCCTCTGGGGTGCCACCATTTTCAATGCAAATTTTGTCCCACTCTGGAAATCGAACCCGGGACCTTTTGCATGGGAATTGTCACTGTGTTTTGACCTTCAAACGAGTTTGTATGTGGGTGGTTCCAACTGGAGGATTGTAAAGAACGGGTGAGTTAAAAATGAGAACTTCTATTTTGAGAGAATTCAAGTTGTATTTTCGTTTTGAAATTTCCCCCTTCTGAAGCTCGTTTCCCCTCTTTTGGTGTGATACCACCTCTACTAAACCATAGGAAATCCAAGATGGCGCGCCTTCAGAATCGGTTCCGTTTTCGAAATGAAAATAGAATAGAATAGAATATACCTTGTTTATCCTGCCCGAATAGGACTGAAAAGTCCCTTTACCCCAGCAGTCTAAACAAGGTCTAGTATATTTGATGGTAAATACCATATCGGTTACCATCAAAGATGGTAAATACCGTAAGAGGGATGATGATAAATACACCTCTACTCAGGCAAAGCGTCAGATCCTAACTCCGTATAGGCATAGACTTGAAAGAGTGAGTTACATGTTTGACAAAAAGTCAATAGAGTAGGTAGTTCTTTTTTTTTATATCTCACTCATGGTAGAATTTCACCAATGACTTAATGAGAGATTTAACCAACGGGAGAATTTTGAGTGATCCAAATAGGAGTTTTAAAAAATATCCTTTTTGGATCACTAAAAACTCCCCATTTAAAACTCCTTTTTTATGATAAATTCTCCCATTAGTGAAATCTCTCATCACTCTTTACAGTTCTTTAACTCTAGTTCGAACTACCTTGACCCCCTCACAGCTTCGATTCTGATAGCAACACTTGTGTCGTCATGGACTGTACGTTTCACTGATCACTAGGCCCCCTCGGGCCAAACCAAAATCTCAGACTCACCTTACCGAGATCTAGATCTAACGTGATTGTTCCCCAGAGCAGATTTAACCCCCACTTTACCCGACGAGCTGCCTACTTTGAAGCTAAATATCTTCGTGGTTTAGATTTGAAAAATTCAAATAATTACGTCGGAATTTATGGGGTTCGCCGGATTCCGGAAAGAGCGTGATGGACCTTGGAGCTACTGAACTACAAATCAAAACCTGATGCCGAACCCGAACACACATCTCACGTGATTAGGAAGAAGCCAAGACTTGAAGATTTTGAAGAACCTGAAGGAGAAACCAAGAATATTTTGCCGCGCCAATGTATGAAGAAGAGAGGCAATGTGTGAAGTAGCTAGTTACACTGTATTCCTGCGGACCTCCACTCCTGCTCTCAAAGGCTCAGATAAGAGCGTGATGGACCTTGGAGCTACTGAACTACAAATCAAAACCTGATGCCGAACCCGAACACACATCTCACGTGATTAGGAAGAAGCAAAGACTTGAAGATTTTGAAGAACCTGAAGGAGAAACCAAAAATATTTGGCCGCGCCAATGTATGAAGAAGAGAGGCAATGTGTGAAGTAGCTAGTTACACTGTATTCCTGCGGACCTCCACTCCTGCTCTCAAAGGCTCAGATACATATGTATAAACAAGGAATATGTAGAAAAAATTTCTTTGAAGAGGGTATATTGGATTGCTGAAGAAACTTTTCATTTTGCGAAGTTTGCGAAGAAGGAAAATTGGAAAGCACACATACACCTCAATAGAACTGCATGTCTCCGACTCACCGGAAATGGTTATCAGTCTATCGCCGAACCCTGTTCATAGCTATTCCATGTACCAAGCTTACATTTTTGGTGAAATTCAAAATCAATGGGATTTCAAAATTGGTTACTATCCATTGAGAGTTTTAAAGCGAACAAAATGGTTTCAAATTATGAATAACATCATTGAACTCTGCGTTGATCTTTGGTATTTTTGGCTGCAAGTTTCGTTATTTATGGGCATTCTTTTCCTTTTAGGCAACGTTTGTTAGGAATATCGTGTCTTGTCCCAGGCCCTCTTAGGCTGAGACCGGCCCTGGTAGAGCTTTGCTGTCAGTGAGTGTTATTTATGATTTTATGAGATGAATATGACATGGTTCATATTTCCATATGGAGATGGATTTCACATTTTCATATGCGAGTACAATAATTATTCCGAGTTCATTAGGGGAAGTTTCTCCTTGTTGACATTTCGATAGAACCCGATAAGGTGATATCGTTCAATTTATCCACATAAAATACATACGTGAAATACAATAACAGACGTGAAATGAAATACATTCACACATGAAATACAAAAAAAAAAGTACATTAAACACATTACGGAGCGGAGGTCACTCAACACAAATTAGACTCCTTGACTCAATTGAGTCAAGTCCAATACGGCGACTCAACACAAATTCAACTCCTTGACTCATCCGACAGCTCAACATGACTCAATTGAGTCAACTCAGCTCGACATAACTCAACTTGTTTACGACATAACGACATAACGACAACTTACCTGAGAGTAGACGCCTCGGCATAATCCTCGTCTCCCTTCTCCGAGTCCCTATCATCTGAGTCAATATGACGCAGGGTATCCTCCAGCACCATGACTCAACTGAGTCAACTCAGCTCAACATAGTCCTGAAACAGAGAAAATTTCCGATATTGAAAAAAATTGGATTTTTGTCGAGATGTGAGTGCCCTTCAAACTCCGCGGATTTACAATATACTTAGGTAGGTAGATATGTAGTTAGATACAAAGTATCAATGAAGAGCAGAGATAGGAGTGCGTAAATCCCTGAGCTCCAAACATGTTCTGCAAACTGCAAGTTTACTTCTGAAAAATGCGCAGTGAAGAGTCTCAGAGTCTGGAAAAATTGGACCCAGATCCTCAAATGTCTTCGTGAGGCCGAGGGCAATCCGAAATAGCCAACGGCACTTTGTCTCAAACGGCCATTTGTCAGATACGATCCACGCGAAACACTGTTTAACATCAGTGATCCTATGGGAACTGGTGCGTTCAACGTAGCTTACTGAGCTTAGTAAGACTGGTAGGTGGGTGCAATAGTCCCACATATTGCACTCCGCACGCGGGAATTTCGTTAGAAAAGTCCACCATTTCAATGTGATGTAAGACTGGTAGGTAAAAGGTATTCACAAGAGTACGCGTATTTATTTTCATTAGCTATCTATTAAATCCTCGATTCTTGACTTCTCCAAAGACTGGATTCACTGTACCTATCTGTACTTAGTTCTCTCCTCTGTAGTTATACCTAGTTACTCGTCAAGTTGTCAACTTCTACAAGCTAGGACATTAGAAGCTCAGGACAGGACAATGGTGCGAGATGAAAGAGATCTAGGAATGTGGCAACAAGTGGCATGGTCACCCGTAGCTTAACATCAGGTGACACTGCACTATCGCCCTTGCATTGTCCTCGAAGGGGGTTCCCAAACTGGGGCACAATTCTAGACGAGTGAGCCCCTGAGATTTAGACGAGTGAGCCCCTGAGAAAGGGTGAGATTCTAACTAAAACAAGTTACCCACTCTTCAACTCCCTATAGGTAGAGGGAGTTAGGATCTGACTCATTGAGTAGTTCACTGAAAAGAGTAGTTCCTTTCCCCCTCCCCCCAAAGCAGTCTCTTCCTCAAACACCTCATGATCGTTTGCGGCGAGTGTCGCGGGCCCAAGAGTAGCGATCATAACCATCACAAACGAAATTACAAAAGGGTCCGCACACGCCAGAAATATTTTGCATTGGCTCCCGACACCTAGATTTTGTTCGAGGAACCACTGGTTTACAAAAACAGGTTCATTATTTAACAATGAAACGCAACAAAACAACCTTTCAATAAGAGAACCTTTCCATACTAACAAAGTACAATGCTAAATGCCCGTCCTCTCTACTAGGTAATAGTAACATACCTCGTGGTAACTAATAGGGGCTGTGAAAGGATGGGTGCATAAAAAAGGTTGAGGGGTGACCGGACTGGTGAGAGGTAAGGCCCAGCCATATTTAATTATGAAACAAATGCCGGGTCGCGCTGCCCGGCAGCTAGGATCGGAACGCCACCTTTATGATCGCGACGAGTGTCGCGGCCCAAGAGTAGCGATCATAACTATCACGAACGAAAATTACAAAAGGGTCGCCATCGCCACGCCAGAAATATTTGCATTGGCTCCCTACACCTAGATTTTATTCGAGGTACCACTGCTTTACAAAAACAGGTTCATTATTTAACAATGAACGCAACAAACAACCTTTCAATAAGAAGAACGTTCCATACTAAACAAAGTATAATGCTAAATGCCTAGACAAACTTAAATTTCAGACAACACAACAACCTTTATCTTTGGATCATTATCGATGGACCAAAATTTTTTCAAAAAATATAGACACAGAGCTTTCAAAGTTATAGACACAATTTCAGCTTATATTGGTACACAAAAAGGATCTTGAATTTGATTATTACATAAAAACTACCAGACACCACCAAAGGCCAGAGGAAAGTGTATCAGGTTAAAGATGAAATTTTATACCTAATAGCTATAGAACATAATAGAATTTCCACTTTTGTTGTTAATATCACGTTAAATATTAGAGTTGTACACGATACAGGACAGAATTAAATAATGTCTCTGAGACACCAAAAATCGTTAAAAACGCACGCTCAGCCGAGAGGAACGCGATATAAAAAATCTTCTAAACGACACCACCACGACGACCAAGTCGACAAAAAACTCAAAACTGAACGAGAAACGGCACAATTTTAGACTGAAGACGCGACAATCCGGAATAATGGGAATGTATCATCCAAAATAGACAACAAACGACTTAGCCCTTCGTTGGGGACAAGTGACGGGAAATGAGGCAAGTATGACGGGAACTGTGAAGAAATTGTGAAACCTCGTATGGAGAACGTTTGAGAAAGGAATTGACATCACCCGAGGAGTTACCAGCAGCGAGAAAAGAAAGCAACAACATTTCGTGCTAAGCATAGTCTCAAGGCATTTGATTGGTCAATTTTGACTTGAGACTGATCTAAGAACGATCATTCTTGTTCATAAATACCGTGAGAACGTATACTTACCTATGAGCCTATGACAGAAAAAGTTTGAAACCTAGGTCTGTCAGACCGACTGACCCTGTGGCCAGACCGTCTAACACCCATATTTATGAACAAAATGCTGGCTCTTAAGTTCGTGCCAAGCATAGTCTCAAGGCATTTGATTGGTCAATTTTGACTTGAGACTGATCTAAGAACGATCATTCTTGTTCATAAATACGACTGTTAGCGTGTGTGGCAGGAAAAACTTGAGACTCCTCATCAGGTATCAGGTAGACCTTACAAGCGGATCTGATAAGGTCTACCTGATAGTGAGTGGCTGACCTAAGAAAGTGAGCACAAAAAAGTAGCGTATTCCATCACTACCAGTGCTGCTACTCTCATAACTACATCATACTCCATACTGTTATAGGCTACAGCTACACTACCTTACTAGCTAACTACATAGCTATTAGCTACTGGCATTAGTACTACTGAAACCACAGCAGCATGAGAACATATTGGTTCCAGCATAAATTAACTTTGACGTTAGGATTTTGCTGTACGAGATCTCATATGAATGGAAGCAACTTCCTTACTGGGTGTACCAAGTGGTGTTTAAGCTACACACGTAACTAGGCTTGCAAAAATCATCGTTTTCTGCAACGATAGAGTGATGTTCTGGGTAACTCTGATCTTTGCGACTGTGGATCCATCCAAGACGAGGCCCATCTTATCGTCTGGCCAAAAGTAGGTGCTACCTGCAATGAACAAGACCTGCTGCTAGCAAAGGATGCGGCGATCCGTGTTGCAGAATATTGGAAGAGAAGTATCTGACATCGTCATTGGTCAAAGCGGACACGGAAGGTAAAGTAAGTACTCTAAAATAGTCGCTCAAAGATCTAAAACTTCTAAAATAACCATTTAGAGATCTGAAACCTCTAAAATGAAATGCTATTCCCCTAATTAAAGAGGCCTTTCATCATGCTGGGGCCATCTGTCATCACGAAGAAAGAAAATTACCTTCATTGTCGTCTGAATTCTGAAACGGATCGTTCTCGGAGTGACATGGAACAAAGCGTAATGTTGACGAGCTCCATTATCAGAGCAAAGATTATCAGCATTATCACTTCAAGAAATCGGCCAATTGACAGCACTTGGCTTCCTCGAAATATGGACGAAATTTGCAAAGCTTCCTCAAATTAGGGCGAAATTCTCAAAGCTTCCTCGAAATATTGACGAAATTTTCAAACATTTAAGCCCCTAAAAATGAACCATTGTCCTCTGATGAAATGGCCCAAATTCGCTGTTCGGCCTTTGAGCCAACTAATGGTCAGGTGGCCAATTTCTTGCCTCTTCTCTCTCCTTCCTTCTATTACCTATTCCTTTACGTTCCTTCTATACCATTCCTTCCACTATTCCTTCAAATTTACGCTAAATTTACGTGATTATGATAAGGTGCAATACTTCCACTACTTTGGCAAAACTCGCAAGCAAAACGTCAGTCACCTCGTGTTGCAGATTGGCTGAATTAGTGACACTGCTTCTCTTCTTCTCTACCTTGAAACAGATGAATCACCTAACAATCTACAATTCTACACTAATCTATAATCTACAGTGTAGAGCTGTACAGTAACACTATGACAATATGATCACTACCTCTACAATCTGCAGTGAAAATGATCAGTAATGAACATGAAGGAGTGAACGCTATGAAATCATATCTGTTGCTAAACTGTCATTGGTTCGGTCTACTTCCTAATGATCGTCAACAATTCTGAAGAAGTGAATTCAAAGATGATCGATCTCCTTTCCTGTACGTTCCCAAACGAAATATCCCTTCCTGTGGACTACTAGACTATTTCAGTAGGACGGGGCGCACCAATTTTTTGCCAACTTTATTTTTATTACATTTATTTTATTTTATTACATATACAACTTTGCGACTGTGGATCCATCCAAGACGAGGCCCATCTTATCGTCTGCCCAAAAGTAGGTGCTACCTGCAATGAACAAGACCTGCTGCTAGCAAATGATGCGGCGATCCATGTTGCAGAATACTGGAAGAGGAGTATCTGACATCGTCATTGGTCAAAGCGGACACGGAAGGTAAAGCAAGTACTCTAAAATAGTCGTTCAAAGATCTAAAACTTCTAAAATAACCATTTAGAGATCTGCTATTCCCTAATTAAAGAGGCCATTCATCATGCTGGGGCCATCTGTCATCACGAAGAAAGAAAATTACTTCATTGTCGTCTGAATTCTGAAACGGATCGTTCTCGGAGTGACATGGAACAAAGCGTAATGTTGACGAGCTCCATTATCAGAGCAAAGATTATCAGCATTATCACTTCAAGAAATCGGCCAATTGACAGCACTTGGCTTCCTCGAAATATGGACGAAATTTGCAAAGCTTCCTCGAATTACGGCGAAATTCTCAAAGCTTCCTCGAAATATTGACGAAATTTTCAAACATTTAAGCCCCTAAAAGTGAACCATTGTCCTCTGATGAAATGGCCCGGATTGGCTGTTCGGCCTTTGAGCCAGCTAATGGTCAGGTGGCCAATTTCTTGCCTCTTCTCTCTCCTTCCTTCTATTATTCCTTTACGTTCCTTCTACCATTCCTTCCACTATTCCTTCAAATTTACGCGATTATGATAAGGTGCAATACTTCCACTACTTTGGCAAAACTCGGAAGCAAAACTCCAGTCACCTCGTGTTGCAGATTGGCTGAATTAGTGACACTGCTTCTCTTCTTCTCTAATTGAAACAGATGAATCACCTAACAATCTACACTAATCTATAATCTACAGTGTACTTACAGCTGTACAGTGAACACTATGACAATATGATCACTACCTCTACAATCTGCAGTGAAAATGATCAGTAATGAACATGAAGGAGTGAACGCTATGAAATCATATCTGTTGCTAAACTGTCATTGGTTCGGTCTACTTCCTAATGATCGTCAACAATTCTGAAGAAGTGAATTCAAAGATGAAGATGATCAGGTGACAAAGTTCTGCCTCCCTGAAAACAGAAGATAGAAGCCATGGTTAAGTCCAGGGTTTGATTCCCAGAGTTGGCAAAAGTAAAAATAAAAAATATATTTTAAAAAGTAAAATTAATCTAAGTAGGTATTTAATCGAAGTTAGCTTTGACGGAAGAGCCCCTGCTTTGGAAGTGCGCTTTCTCCTATTTATTTTCTCCTCTTCGAGACGATAAGGTCTCCGTTTGAAAGAGGGAACTGTAACTGCTAAGGTCTTATCGTCCCGAAAGCAAAAAGAAAATGTCTTTCTCTCCTTCTCTGACCAAGGGTAACTTTTATATTCTCAGTGATCATCATATTAGTTGTATTGACAATTAGTTCTGGTGATCTAACATTAGCACATTACTCACACAATATGTAGGATGTTAGGCATTAGTATACCATATCCTTATACGACAATATGAGTAAGTTGACCAGTGGCGGCGTAGGCTCCATGGAACCTATACGCACCACTCACGGTCAGATTGTCTGACAGTCGGAACTTGTATGGCAGAAAAAGCTCGTGACCTAGGTCTGTCAGAGCGTCTGAGAGACCGCGGTTTGAAGATTTTTCCACCAAACACGGTCCAACACAGGGTTGTCCAAACCCTCATTTCTGTGGCCCGTAAAAGCCCGCGAAGGCCGGTGTAGGAGGCCCCACCTGTGAGTTGAATTTTTAACTTTGCGGCCCGCCAACTCTCTTCCTTGGTCTCTTGTGGCCCTCGGGTGTGCAAAGGTTGGACAACCCTGGTCTAACAAATGTAGGAACCTAGGTCTGAGCGTGAGTGTCCGGCCGTAGGGGAGCAGCACTTCTATGCTTCATTCTTTTGTTTGTTTTCGATCTTATTTTGATTCGTTCAAATGAATCAAGTGTACTTTGCGGCCCGCCAACTCTCTTCCTTGGTCTCTTGTGGCCCTCGGGTGTGCAAAGGTTGGACAACCCTGGTCTAACAGATTTAGGAATCTAGGTCTGAGCTTGAGTGTGCGGCCCTAGGGGAGCAGCACTTCTATGCTTTCATTCCTCCCTAAAATTTTCAATTCAAAAGGTTGAGTCCTGGGAGCCTGTGGGAAATAGTGTAAATCGGTAGATTCGTATAAGCTCAACCCACCCTAGCCTGGGGGGCTGTTTGCCCCTACACCTAAGCCTGAGCCTGAGAGTGGGCTTTGTATGTACCTTATTTGTGTACACACTGTAAATGGGTTCATATCTCCCCGTTTTGAAAATCTCACCCCACACCACTAGTACCTATATTATGAGTGACTATGTCCGTCAGAAATGGTGTAAATCGGTAGATTCGTATAAGCTCAACCCACCCTAGCCTGGGGGGCTGTTTGCCCCTACACCTAAGCCTGAGCCTGAGCCTGAGAGTGGGCTTTGTGTGTACCTTATTTGTGTACACACTGTAAATGGGTTCATATCTCCCCGTTTTGAAAATCTCACCCCACACCACTAGTACCACTACCTATATTATGAGTGACTATGACTATGTCCGTCATAATTATAGGATAGTTTTATTGGCATCAAGATTTCCAATTGCATTGTTCCCCCATCAATTACCTTGTGTGTGTTTAGGTTAATTAGTTGACATTTACCATCTTATACCACACATTTACCATTTTGTATACCATTTACCACATGAAGGATGAACCAAGCATACAATAGCTCGACGTACAATTGTATAACGAACGAACTTATTGTAATCTACTGGATGGTCTCAACTCTCATTTCAGTGTTGTTCAATGTTTACGCTAAAAAAAAAAAAAAAAAAAGGATGGTCTCAACTCCATTTTTTGTTTTTTTTAATTTTTTAAAAAAAAAAAAAAAAAAAAAAAAAAAAAAAAAAAAACATAATAATAATAAAAGAGAGAGAAAAGAAAAGAGTGGAGCACATACCGCATAGAGCAGGGAGACTTCCTCTCCGATAAAGGGAAGAGACGACTTTAAAACGCATAGAATTGGGAGCAAAAAGCTCTAAAAAGCTCTATGCTCTATTCGGTTTTGGGCCTTACACTCGTATTTATGAACAAGAATGATCCTATTCTATTTCAGTCCTATTCGGGCAGGATAAACAAGGTATATTCTATTCTATTCTATTCTATTCTATTCTATTCTATTCTATTCTACATATTATACGTATAATTATACTTATACCAATTATACGTATGTCTCCTCAGATGTTTCCGACCAGGCTGGCACAACCATTCGACTGCACAGTGGCTCGAGACCAACAACTTGAAAAATCTTGGAATGAGTCCTACAGAATGCTGGAATCAGGAATGTTATTTCTGTAGACTTCGTACTTCTAGACTCTAGAGAAGAGGCTAGCCGCTTCAGACTTATTGATACGAAAATCAATGCCAGAGGTAGAAGCTGAGGCACTCTTAAGGCAGACAGCAGAGTTGCGAATAAGTATGCAAGGCCGAATCCTTAGAACATCTGTTACATTTTTGTTGTCCGATAATAACCTATAACTTTCGTAGGTACATTATTAGCATGTACATTCCACTAACAAATTGTAGGACGTTAAATTTCTGAGTAAACTATTTCCAGAACCTAGAAAATCATATACTGGTACATGCAGCTAGCTATAGCAATACCAAAAACTATTAGTTTGGAGTTTACTAGACATTGTTCTAATATTATGGTCCATTCATTTGATGAATCTCTTGTCAATGTTTCATCATTTATCAGCCAGTTCGTCGCCTACGTTAAGGCTAAGCCCAGATGTTCAGTAGGTACTGTCTATACGTAGATTCTAAAATCATGGTCTGTGGTTTTTGCCTGCACATCCCGACAATACCACAAGATGCTATAACAAAGAACCCACGAGGGTAATAAAAACTTCTAGTCCTTGGCTTAAACCTTATAGCTGAGTTAGCTCGAATACTCGGATACTGTTTGTGCGTTTGAAATTAGCTCTAAAACTGGTTCACCCTAAGTTCTCTTTCGGGAACTCTCTGCCTATTTTGAAGCCCAAAGTTTGAAGTCTTGAAGCACCGGATGATTAAAATTGAACACTCTAGGTCTTACGATTAGTTGGTAGCTGGAAAAATGACTTATAAGCTTATTACAAGAACTGCTCACTGTTTCGGGGTGCACTTAGCCTAGTGAAAACAACAACAAACTGAGCTCGTTGAAGTTGAAGTCTTGAAGCACCGGATGATTAAAATTGAACACTCTAGGTCTTACGATTAGTTGGTAGCTGGAAAAATGACTTATAAGCTTATTAAAAGAACTGCTCACTGTTTCGGTGTGCACTTAGCCTAGTGAAGACAACAACTGAGCTTGTTGAAGTCTTAGCAAAAGAGACAATATAACGTATAGCTTGATGACTATAATCCTTTAGTAGCTGAAAAAGATTGAAATTTTACACTAGAAGCTCCTATAATTTTTGTTTTGACACCCAACTGTCTGTTAAAGGCTCTTTCCTTACCTTCTTATGGATTGAATACGCCTCAAGAACTTAATAGCTCGTTGAAACTTAATAAATTGCAGTCAGCTAAGATTAGTTCTTTGCACACGGCCAGTGTTTTGACACCCAACTGTCTGTTAAAGGCTCTTTCCTTACCTTCTTATGGATTGAATACGCCTCAAGAACTTAATAGCTCGTTGAAAATTAATAAATTGCAGTCAGCTAAGATTAGTTCTTTGCACACGGCCAATAATAGAAAGTGTGTTAATTGGCAGACGAAGATTTGGTTTGAGGTTACATCTTGGTTACACACAAGTGTTAGTAAACGAGCAAATAAATTGGATTGGTTCATGCATCTAAAACGGAACTCCCAACAACCAAACGTTTTCAACACACAATTCAAAAGAATCTTCTACTTCTAGCTGATCTCCTCCCTAACAGCTACTAGGAAATCGTCACTAATAGTGAAAACATCCTGCCAAGCCTATGTTCTCAGCAGATATTCCAATGATCTAACAACTACCCAACAACAAGAACAATCAATTAAGTTCAATCAAGTTAACATAAATTCAACCCAGACAATAGGAATTAACACTTGTAGCATGCAATCATCTCACAGCAGGGAGTATCTGGAAGAACATGCAGGTACAATTTATCGAGATTTTTATTGGTGTTTGATTTAATGTTATTTGACTCGGATTAAGTATTGTTTTTTGTGTAGGCACTATTTGTTCAAATGGAGAGGAGTTTCAAATTGGCTGCGAACATGATGGGGAGTGGGATTCAAACCAGAATGTAAAACAAGCTACAAATCACTCTTCGGGGATAAAGGGACTTCTTAGTCCTATCCTAGCAGGACAGGCAAGATATATTCTACTAATCTACTCTATTCTACTACATCTTATTCTTTTCTTTTCTTCTTTCCAATGAGAGTTTGAGAGAACCTTCACCTTAACCTTTTACCTTGGTGTCCCGAGTTCCTAAACAAACACTGAATAGACGTACTACACCACGTAATACACTCGTAACTATAGTAGTAGCGTTTGACATAACACATTACAATACAAAGCATGGCACAGACCTGGCGAACAATGACTTTAGTACGTGCTCATAGTTAGACGCTGACATGGGAATTGCCAATAGTGCCAGGCTGGGTGCTGTTGGACACAATATTACAATAGGAGAGGACACTTTGACCAGAAAATTTGATATTTCTTGTTACTCTCAGATACTCCCAACAGAAGTAGGGAGGTTTTGAGTATGGATGCAAATCTAATCCCTAGGTCTACAACTCTACACTACAGCCTCTTGTTATGAATGTTTTGATACATCTTGGGATTCTACACAAACAAAGATGTATAAAAAAAAGGTGAAAAAATAATAATATTAATAATAGATCAACATAAAGCCATGAGCTCCTGAAATTGTATAAAGTGTAAACCCCGGAATAAGATCTGTACAAAATTCTTGTAAAGAAGAAAGGACACTTATTGAAATTGGGTGTTGCTTCCATATAAAAACCCTTTTAAAAAAGTCTTTTTTTACAAGTCCTTTAAAATATAGGTATGTACCTTATATACTCATAATTCACCCCAGGCGTGGTTGTTTTTCAAGTTCACTAAAGCTATGTTCTTTGAGAGTAGGTGTGGTGTCATGTGTTTGTTTTGTAAACCCGTACAAGCTGATATTATAATTTGATTAAACAAGGTATTATAATTTGATAATTATACCCACTGCATGTACAACAATATTGTTGGCAATATGTAATTATAATTAGGAACGTCCCGATAGCGAAGAGAGGAAGACAGGATAGGAGAAAGCCAGTCGAACCTTATCTGTTTAGGATAGAGTTCGCCCCGGCCGGAAATCAAACCTGCGAGGCGACCTAAGCATTACAAGACAGGCGCGATACCTTCCAAACCACCCTGTATAAGAAATACACAATCTATATGGTACACCCGGTATGTTTTGTATTGGTATAATACTCTTCATGGCGCTAGTAATGAATTTAACCCGATAAGTACCTGTAGGGTAAGAACTCAGAACCTTATACTTCTCTATTTGAAAATCAACATTATGGTATTCACGGTTTCCAACCAGAAAGTACTTTATAAAATAGTCAATCTCTTCGAAATCTTAAAAATCTGTAAACCAGCCTAGTGGCGCGTCTACCACTATACAAGCGCGCTAACGGAGGAGCGGAAAGAACTGCGCAGAAACGTATGCGCACAAACACATTAATGCGTTGCCTGGGAGGGAGCTTTGCTCGGGACATTTCATGTGACGTCTTCGCCTACGGGAGCGTATGCCGTGACGTCAAAGTTCACGATTTACCGGTACCTATTTTTTAAATCAATTTATCTCGGTATCTAGAAGTCGTAGAAGAAAAAGAAAAATTCCATTGGTCCTCATTTTTCCTGCTCTATGACTTTGAAACATCACCCAAGTAAGCGCAACTGATCTATTTTGAAAACTTGGACCGATTGCAATACTTTCTCATTACTAGTACGTCTACGTATAGCTCCGCTATAACTGTAGTATGTAATAGACAGTATAAAATCATGTTTCTGTTTTTGGATGTTCACGGGTTAACAGCCATGAGGATTAGCTGGATAGAGGATGTACGATGTACCAGATGAGTGTTTGGTTTGGTAACAATTCAAGGTCACTTCATTTTGATATCAGAAGGGGGAAGGTTCCTGAAGGTATCTTGATTTTTTGGTCTCCTCATCTCCTAATATTGTTTTTTTTTTTTTCCTTTTTTTAATAATCAGGGTAATTATCTACTCTAATTGTAATAGCTTCATTCAAAACCTACATATATTTTAGGTTCATAGGTCTTCAACTTCAAGATTCATATATTTTAGGTTCATAGGTACTCCCCATTATATGTCAAAATAGACCTTGGTTAGGGGGGGGGGGGGGGGTAAAGGGACTTTTCAGTCCTATCCCAGAAGGATAAACACGGTATATTCTATTATAATTATATCTTGAGTTCTTCACTTTTTGGTCTTCTTTCTTGTCCTAATATTGTGTTGGTACTTTGATTCTACACAATGATGTTAGCAGTGCTCCTCAAAGTTGTTGCCATCGCGGCATACTTTTAGAAACTCTAATCTTTCGACTGCTTTGAAAAGCACTGTGTTAGACGAACTAAATAAGAAGGTTAGAGGAACTAACTAAAATTCCTCGTCGGAATGTAGCTCAAAATGGGATATGGGACACATGACAAAACAAAAGATCCAAAAGAACAGCGGGAATTGAGGTCTTATCAGAAAGAAGGCACGTCACTTCTTTTCAAATCGTAAGACAATGTATAGAGGTTATAGACTAATACTAATAAGATAAAATACCGCTCTTCCGATCTGGTGAGGTTATAGACTAATACTAATAAGATAAAATAGATAAATACATTATACTTAGTTTAGTTTCGAATTTCAGGGTGTAAGCATTTCCGTTTACCTACCGTATTTTAAAGATAAGACTGAGGAGTGGCATTCTATTTGAGGTACCAGGCTCCTGAACAACCAAGACCGCAACACCAATATTGAGGTACCAGGCTCCGCTTACCAGGCTCCTGAACAACCAAGATCACAACACCAATATTGAGGTACCAGGCTCCAGAACAATCAAGACCGCAACACCAATATTGAGGTACCAGGCTCCGCTTACCAGGCTCCTGAACAATCAAGACCGCAACACCAATATTGAGGTAGGTACCAGGCTCCGCTTACCAGGCTCCTGAACAATCAAGACCGCAACACCAATATTGAGGTACCAGGCTCCGCTTACTAGGCTCCTGAACAACCAATACCGCAACACCAATATTGAGGTAGGTTAGCAGCTAAGTATTAGTTCTTACCAGGAAGGTACTGAACCAGAAATACCTCGGTTTGGTTTCAGCTACTTTAGTCTTGTAATTTCAGTCTTGTTTACTCTCTCTCTCTCTCTCTCTCTCTCTCTCTCTCTCTCTCTCTCTCTCTCTCTCTCTCTCTCTCTCTCTCCCCCTGTCTTCTGGTCCCCTTTATTTTTTTAAAGAGGTTTGATAGAGCTGAGATTTGCTCTAGTAAGGGAATCGAACCCTCGACCTAGCGCTGCAATAAAGGAACCACCCTGTAGATTTCTAACTAATGAACGGAGGCTGATAGGAGAGTCCCAGTATACATATAGATAGATAGATAGATACGCCAGCTAATAGACTAATAATAGATTTAGGTGGGTAAGTAAATAAATACATGGATAAATAAATAGACACAGAGATAAATATATGAGTAAGTAGATAGACTGATAGACATGTACTTAAATATATATACATATAGATAGACGATTGTATAGATATAGAAACGTGTACGTACAGAGGTAACGTAAACAAAGTTAGTCCAGTTAAACTTGAACCTACTTACTGACAATCAGGAGTTCTGATCTTTAAATATGTAAAATAACTACGCAAATCCGGCTGCTTAAGTTCCGAGTCTGGCTACTTATGTAAAGTGAGTTTTTCTCCTCCTTTCTGTAAAGGTATTTCTTCTAAAAAGAAAGAAAAACAAGCCAAAACCTTTGTATTTGCTCTTTTTTTAGAACCCGGTTCTGGAAACCTGGAATGCAACCCCGTGGATGATGACCGGTTGGTCCTCTTACATGCCCCAAACTCCTTACCTGAATCTCATACTTGGATCAGAAAGTCATATATCACTGCGAAAAATGATGTAGTGACCATCCGATGACGATTGACGATACATTTACAAGCCTAACTAATTTACTTAACAGTTTGTTAGAAAATTGATGGACTTTGAAAACAACGCTGAATAAACAGATTGAAGGCTTATCTAAATCATCTGTCTCATTTACTTAACAGTTTGTTAGAAAATTGATGGACTTTGAAAACAACGCTGAATAAACAGATTGAAGGCTTATCTAAATCATCTGGTAAGTAAACGAGCAACAAGGTAACATAACCAATATTCAAAATCTACAAAACGGTACGCCTAGAAACAACTCTTTTTCCTTTCAAATCTAAATAAAATTTATTATAATAAATAAATCTCGTAGCTTCAATCTGTTGGTTTCACTTCGAAATCCCCTTGGAACGGAAACCATATTGGAATTCAGGATCCCAACGAGAGCATTCAAGTACATCGACCATTCAAGACCACCACACACCACACTCGGAATCACAAAGCTTTGTGTTCCCCTTTCCATATCAGTAATGTCCCGTGCAGTCATTATCCTTGAAGCGAGGAACAATTAGACACGACTGAAAGTTGCCAACCAAATTCCAAACCAGACTAAAGGGTTTATGCCAGGCTAATGTATGATTTTATGCCGATCGACATTCGGAACTTGGGGGGCGTTTCGGAACTTGCATCCCGGACGAGACAAAAGGGTTAACAAGCGGGAGCACACTGGGAAGAAGTCAATGATTTCACAAAAATTGAGAGAAATTAAATAAAATGTAAATCGTCATCATTACGAGATGTATGGTGTTTCTTCCTCACCCACGTAGATGCAGCACGACTCAGTGGTGTAACAGGCTGTAACACTGTAACATATGTGCGTTCTCAGGATAAGAAAGAGGATTTTTTAGGAAGACATGGTTACCAAACGGTGGTGTTACATCCGTACAGAAAAAAGATTGAGATGGCAAAAGAAAGAATCTCGCATGATCAGTAAGTACTAGGTAGCTAGATTTCGAGTGCTGTTTGTCAGATTCTCAGAAGCCCTCCAGACCACTTGGCCCACCACCGCGCAAACCACTACCCAACAGATGAGGTTACAAAAGCGAGTAGGTGACTTAGGTGACTAGATCAATAGAGATCATTTTTAGTATCTTCATCAGTTCCAAACAACATGGTCACACCACTGGTAGCAACTGATAGACAGCCTAACACAGCCCTAAGTTTGACACCATGATTAACATTTCGTTTAGAAAAGAAGTGATTTTTATTGTTTTAATTATTTCTTTATTTCCTCCTTCTTCTGCTTCGTCTTCTTCTTCTTCTGTTACTGATTCTACTTCATCTCCTCCTTCGACTTCTGCTGCTGCTTTTTCTTCTTCTGCTTCTTCATGTCTTCTTCTTCTTCTTCTTCTTCTTCTTCTTCTTCTTCTTCTTCTGCTTCTTCTTCTTCTTCTTCTTCTTCTTCTTCTTCTTCTTCTTCTTCTTCTTCTTCTGCTACTGCTACTGCTACTGCTTCTTCTTCTAATTCTTCTTAATCTTCTCCTTCGACTTCTGATTCTTCTTTTCCTGCTTCTGCTTCTCCTCCTCCTTCGTGTTCAACACGTCCCCCTTTTCTTAAAAAAAACTTCTACTTTTTTTTCTTTTTCTGCTTCTTCTTTTTTCAACTTGTCCCCCCTTTTTTCTTAAAACTCCCAACTGCGTAGTAACATGTGTGACACATTTGTCAAGTGCACTTCTTTGCCAATCATTTTGATTGATAGAGCTACCAATACACTCTTTAACTCTCTTTGTAAAGTACACATCAAGTTTTATAAGAGCAACCAATACTCTATTTAACTTAAACAAACAAAAGTTCAACTCAACTCGTGTCCTATATGTGAGTACTTGTATTTCAATGCAATAAATTTATGCTCTATTAATTATTAGAAACCGAAAGTACATAGATTCTGAATGCAGATAGGCCTAGTAAAGCTTGATGTCAGGGCCGCTAACAGAGGGGGGGTCAATACGGTCCCTTCTGCCCCCGGCCGGGCCTCTTCACGAGGGCCCGGAGCCAAGATAAGTCAGATTTTCCTTTTGGAATTTCCCCTCTTCCGAGAAGCTCGGTTCCGCTCTTTTGGTGTGATAGCGCCTGTACTAAACCATGGGAAAAAGGGAGAAAACGAGCTTCAGAGGAGGGGAATTTCCAAAAGGAAAATCTGTTGACCAAACGAAGTGAAGGTCTATGTTTTAACTCGACCGTTTTGCATTTGGTTTAGATGTTTGTTTGTTCCGCTTTAACTCGCGATTGCCTTGTCCTGTTGGTGTTTAACGGCTGGGCTGGGGGACCTTAAACAAGGAGCAGACCAGTGTCTTGCTGTGCGACTATAAATAGGGATCTGAGCAGCCAAACCCTAACCAAATAACCAGCCTGGCTAGCTGTAGGTTACAAAGGGTTTAAAACATGCTTTAAATGAAAAGCACGGGTCCTCATGGTGGTTGACTGCGGTTCGGGACGGGCCAAGTAATCTTGGCTAGAGACCATCAACCCCCCTCGGAGGAGCTACACAGCTACAACATCAACAACCTATCTCATAGGTATCTACTTGTAGTAAGGTGCGTATAGGTACAAAGTAGGTCTTGGTAATACAAAGTATGGTAAGTAAGATAGGTGTTGCCTAGAGGTAAATGTGGTACGATAGGTAATACCTAGAGGGGTAAGTATATGGTAAGATAATTACCTAGAGATAGGTAGGTAAATTATGGTAAGACCTACATCTTGAATACCTACCTGGTAAGGTTGAGGAAACTCATCTATCTTGAAGCAAAATGAAGAAGTGCTGACTCGAAAACTGCCTACACTGCATGGATCGGTAGTAGGTAAATTGGTTTTTTCAAAATAATGACTCCAAGATAACTCAGATCTGAATTACTACACATGAATTTATGCCGGGCGTCTCTTCAAACTATTGACGTAGGTTTTTTTTTTTTTAAGAGGTTTGACAGAGGGAACTGTAACTGCTATGGTCTTATCGTCCCGAAATCGAAGAGAGAAGGAAGACAGGATAGGAGAAAGCCAGCCGTTCCGAGAACGAACATTATCCCATCAGGATAAAATCCGCTCCGGGCAGGAATCGAACCCGCGGCCTAGCGCTTACAAGGCAGACGCACTACCAACTAAGCTAACTAGGCTGGCAATTGAAGATTGATAAGGTTTAATTATCTGTGAGGAGGAGTTACACATATTGATCCAGAGATACCAAATTAAATATCTGATGGCCCTGTATTTTATGGCCAATTCAATTGCCTGTTTTATTTTGCATTGGAAACGGCAAGTAGGTACCACGACCACCCTATATATGAAATACGCGCGACCAAACTGCATTTAGATCGGTCAAGTGATCAACTTTTTCAGTTCAAATCAGGAAACCGACGTGAAACTATCACATCAAGAAACTTGCTTTTAAATTTCAGTACCAGTTTGATGTGAACTTTACTAAAATCGAATTAATTAAAGAATTTGATTAATCAAATTGAAGAAAACACAGCCAGCCCAGTTAGCTTGAAGGACAGCGCGTCTACCTTGAAAGCGCTAGGTCGCGGGTTCGATTCCCGCCCGGGCCAGATTTTATTCTAAACAAATAAGGACATTCCATCCAGTTTGGGGTATTTTCATTATCACTCCACTTTTTTAACAGCACCCCGTAAGTTTGGGTCACCCTGTAAGCATGATTCAGGTCACCCCTGTAGAGTCCCCATTCTTATTCTAATAGGTTG
This sequence comes from Diaphorina citri, assembly GCF_000475195.1. Classification (NCBI taxonomy): domain Eukaryota; kingdom Metazoa; phylum Arthropoda; class Insecta; order Hemiptera; family Psyllidae; genus Diaphorina; species Diaphorina citri. The sequence continues at coordinate 246 of NW_007377960.1, read as the reverse complement.
ACTGATCGGGAACCCTATTCAAAAAGGTTGAATGATAGAGGGTTGAGGGAGTGTATCTAGAATTCTACGGATCTCTGTTATGCTAGTTATACACCTATTGTGCTCGAATCCCTCCATTCCTTTATCCTTCAATGAGAATACAGAGTACCGGAGAAACTTAACCTGGAAACTATAGTGTGTCCAGATCAATGTGACAGCAAAAAAAATAGGCATTGTTGCCAAACATGTCACATGTGCAATGGTAGA
>NW_007377959.1:177825-181316 GCF_000475195.1 Diaphorina citri | reverse complement strand
ATTAGGAATTTGGGAGTATATGGGAGGGAGTGTTACCAGGTTACCACACACAAAGGAATTAGACTATCAAAGAGATCACTCGATTTTTTTACAAATCCCCGGACGCGAATTAATTTTCAGTTTTTCGACCTACAACAATAACAAACTGATTTTTTTCGTCTTTCTGTTTTGAAATTTTCAATGAACTCAGCAGATTGGAACATCCCACACTTGTGTTTAACCTACACACTATCTGAACACAAGTGTGTGACATTACTCGCTGACCAAAAATGTTGGATACGCTTTTCAGAACACAAATTAGGAGTCCGTAACCCTGTTTACAAGCGCCAGAAAAAGAGCCGCCTATAAATAATGGCCAAATTTGAAAGTGCGAGTGTTTGTTATCAGATGCAAACTGTTAAGGTGTGTCAACATATAGTCGACCGGCCATCGATCGTCTTTCTGTTTTGAAATTTTCAATGAACTCAGCAGATTGGAACATCCCACACTTGTGTTTAACCTACACACTATCTGAACACAAGTGTTTGACATTACTCGCTGACCAAAAATGTTGGATACGCTTTTCAGAACACAAATTAGGAGTCTGTACCCCTGTTTTCAAGCGCCAGTAAAAGAGCCGCCTATAAGTAATGGCCAAATTTGAAAGTGCGAGTGTTTGTTATCAGATGTAAACTGTTAAGGTGTGTCAACATATAGTCGACCGGCCATCGATTGATGTCGACTGAACCGTCCACACTGCCTCGAGAACATAGATTCACGGCCGACGCAACGTCGATCGACGCAACGGCCGGCCGGTCAACTATGTTTGGACACAACTTTACACATTTATCATAGTAGTTTGATTGGTTTTGACTTTGTGGTCCGATTTCCCTGATAAAAATCCCAATAATCCTAGATGCCACGTTCCCAAATTTTGCAACTCCCCTGTTCTTAGACATTCCACGGCGCTTGATTTACATAACAAAACTAAATAAATTACCATATTAATATTCTGAATTATTTTTCATTATATTATTTTCATGGAGAGAAAATCATTTAGAAAAAATGGAAAAATAAAAATATTTGCCAGGGTTGTTTACGAAAAGGCATTTTTGAGATGAATTTGAAATTTTTGCAGTCGCGATTGGGCCTTCAAGGCAAGAAGTTGATACATTTATTGTGCCAAATAAAAATTATTTTAGTTCCGGTAGAATGTAAATCGAGCATGCCGGGAGGCGCGCGAACGTCAAGAGTTCAGCGCGCCGCCCTAATTTATGAACTTGATTCATTCAATTTTAACGTGAACTCGAAATTTGCTTTTTATGCTAAAAACTCAATGAACCGTTAATATTCAAATTCATTCTTCATTACGATCGTTTAGTCACACCTATAAGAAATACCTACAGGGAATTTATTGAGGAATTACTGCCGAGGTCGGCTGTACATAAGTAATTGCGGCAATTTTTATCATGCTTGGAGCAAATGAAATCATCCCCATTTAATCGGCTTAGTCGCCCCAATAAACCGAAGAAATGTAAGTTTTTTCTTGTATAAAACTGCTGACGGTACAAACTTGAAAGCTAAGACTACCTCACCAGGTACGAACGCCAGGGGATTAAGTCAACACAACATTTGCATTTGGCAAATGAGAAAAACGTCGCGTGGTTGTAGCGGAAATTTTTCCTGCAAAAAACATTAAGACAGCCGAAGCGGACAGAGGCGGCTGATGCAGATACTATAAGGGTGCTGTACCGTGCCGTCAAGCATTACGATCGTTTAGTCACACCTATAAGAAATACCTACAGGGAATTTATTGAGGAATTACTGCCGAGGTCGGCTGTACATAAGTAATTACGGCAATTTTTATCATGCTTGGAGCTTGGTGCAAATGAAATCATCCCCATTTAATCGGCTTAGTCGCCCCAATAAACCGAAGAAATGGCAACTGCTCCATTTTTCTAATGGAGCAGATAAGCACAGAAAAGAAGGGTGAAAGAAGAGACAGATCATTTCCTTAAGCAGATTTTTCCTGAATTTCAATTATTACACCTGCAAGGTGATTACTTACATTTGTTTGCTTTGAAGAAGCGGGGAACGGAAAAAATACTCCTTTTATCTATCGGGGAAAAATGAACGAGAGAAAAAATTTCATGAATATTTGAATAATGGAAAATTCCTTTACGTAAATAAATTTAACACAATTTTCGTTCTTATTATTTTTTGTTTATGTAGGAAGGTACGGGGTATTTACCTAATTTATAAAGATGAAATTTATATCTTCGGAGCTCTCTACGGGTGCTAAACTCACATTAGACAAATAAGCAAAGTGTTCTACTTTTTGGCCCCTGTTAATATGAAATTTTCATCCGCCAACTGGTAACACTCCCTCCCATATACTCCCAAATTCCTAATGTGTTCAAAACTTCAGAAGCTTAGTGGCAATTACATACCTGTTCTGTTGGAAACTGTTCATAATATCTTTTTGGCAATCTATCACAATCTGCAGATCTCCGTAGGCAGGATTTAGCTGAAAGCTTGTGAGGGCAACCATTTCATCCATTCATTCTTGCTACAATAGCGCCTTTTTCTGGGGCTACAAGCAGTTCCTGGAGTCCTGAATAATTCTCCCAAGTTTGAGTGCAGCTTTTGCTTAGCAAAATACTCGACAATTCGTGTCATACCCAAATGGGCATCTATCTACCATTTTAGGTACATATCACACTCAATGGTAACTTTAAGGTATCTTGTATCTTCACCGAAGTTACACGGTACTACTCGTATCTTACCTTCAGTGTTCCCTAACTACCATAGAGACTGATTAAGAATATCGAATCTTGGATCAATAAAGATAAATCAATGGAGAAGATTAAACGGTAGATTAAAGTGAGGGTATACTGGTAACACTCCCTCCCATATACTCCCAAATTCCTAATGTGTTCAAAACTTCAGAAGCTTAGTGGCAATTACATACCTGTTCTGTTGTAAACTGTTCATAATATCTTTTTGGCAATCTATCACAATCTGCAGATCTCCGTAGGCAGGATTAAGCTGAAAGCTTGTGAGGGCAACCATTTCATCCATTCATTCTTGCTACAATAGCGCCTTTTTCTTGGGCTACAAGCAGTTCCTGGAATCCTGAATAATTCTCCCAAGTTTGAGTGCAGCTTTTGCTTAGCAAAATACTCGGCAATTCGTGACTTACCCAAATGGGCATCCATCTACCATTTAGGTCTGAGCGCACGGCAGTGCGCCAGGCCAAGTTCCAATAAGCACGCCTGTGTATCTTTACACGAACCGATTCGGCAGGTTTTTCTCACCTTCATAGATCGGCCTCCTCTTGAGATGAAATGATATAGCCCTTCACGGCGTTGTAAAACTACTCCTCACTACTACTTACTCATTTTTTTAACGCTAAAGGCGGAGATATAGAGGCGGTGTGATGAACCCATCATCTGAGTTTAAAGGTTCATCAATATATGGAATGGATTTATACCGGGACTTAAAGTTTTCAA
>NW_007377959.1:161044-177644 GCF_000475195.1 Diaphorina citri | reverse complement strand
CAAACCACCACAACCCACCACAACCACCACAATCCACCACAACCACCACACACCACCAACAACACAACAACAACAACAACAACAACAACAACAACCACCAACCACACCACACAACAACAACAACAACAACAACAACAACAACAAACAACAACAACCCACAACCACAACCACAAACCACAACACAACCACAACCACAACCACAACCACAACCACAACCACAACCACAGACCACAACACACACACACAACAACAACAACAACAACAACAACAACAACAACAACAACACACAACAACACAACAACAACAACAACTACAACCACAACCACAACAAACAACAACAACAACAACAACAACAACAACAACAACAACAACAACAACAACAACAACAACAACAACAACAACAACAACAACAACCCGCAACCGCAACAAGACAACAACAACAACAACAACAACAACAACAACAACAACAACAACAACAACAACAACAACAAACAACAACAACAACAACAAGCAACAACAACAACAACAACGCAACCGCAACAAGAACGAACACAAAAGTGAAAACACAGTCATCTACAGTTGTAGATGATGGTAAGTAAACGAAAACTAAATGTCCCAATGTATTAAAACATGAGTTGTGATCAGAAATTAGAGCATTTTATCGCCAGCTTTACAGCTTTAGCCATTTGTGCGATTGCAAGACAGGACTAGCAATATTTTGACTATAAGCCCCAAAATCCATACCAAAACCCCCCAAATGAGAGTATGAAAAAGAGCTACAGAGATGGCGAAACACTTTGCGGCGTTTTCAGCCAATAAAGCGGACGACCGCCGGCGGGGTCACGTGAAACTGGCAAGCTAAAAGGGAAATAATGAGTAGTTTTGGATGGCACCAACACCACCAACCCACCAACACCCACCAACACCAACGCAAGCACCACCAACACCACGCGAGAGACAACACCACCACACCAACAACACCCAACACCAGACAACAACCAACGACCACCACCAACACACCACCACCAACAACACCAAGCACCAACAACACCAGAAACAACACATCGCACTGTTGTGTGTGTTGGTGTTGGGTAATAAGAATCTTTGGTTTGATGTTGGGGTGTGTACTCTTGACGTATAGTTGCGTCTGGTGACTAAAGTGCTATGTGTGAATATTGAGATCATGCTTTAGAAAAGGGGGTGAGTGTATATCGCCGCCCGAGTGCTTATAGAACGTACAATGTGAAAAATATAGGCCAAGTTGCCTAAATCTTCAGAGAATAGTGGTGCGTGGTGCCGATAAAGAGTGTGATGATCAGGGTAAAGGATCAGAAAATTAAGGCCAAGTCTGCATTCCCAGTTTTTCGTGCCTTATGAATCTTAATTCCTTCAACCTTCTCTCAGTTTCAACTTGGCTATGTTTTCTCTTCGGATTTCACGAAATAAATAATTAAACGTGAAATCCGAAGAGAAAACATAGCCAAGTTGAAACTGAGAGAAGGTTGAAGGAATTAAGATTCATAAGGCACGAAAAACTGGGACTGCAGGCTTGGCCTTTATTTTCTGATCTCACCACTTTTATAGGCCGACATTTTTGGATAGGAACTTGGCCTTTTTTTCACATTTGTGTTTTTGTGGGGGTACATATCACACTCAATGGTAACTTTAAGGTATCTTGTATCTTCACTGAAGTTACACGGTACTACTCGTATCTTACCTTCAGTGTTCCCTAACTACCATAGAGACTGATTAAAAATCTCGATAAGAATATCGAATCTTGGATCAATAAAGATAAATCAATGGAGAAGATTAAACGGTAGATTAAAGTGAGGGTAGATGAAGCGATGACCAATGGATGAGTCATGAGGGCATCACGTGAGGAATTCCTGATGACGTAGAGCTAGGATCTAATGTCCTGTGGAGACATCTTGGGATGCTGCTAGAATTAACCTGCGGACGCAAGGACAAGGGCCGGGGACGCCTTGGTATCCTGCGTTAGTAGAAAGGACTCTGTGAGTTACAAGTGTTGAAATTTCAATGAACGATGATAAAATCGCATGCTTTTGTAAGTATCAAATGACATCCGAACCTGATCCCTCCCGCTTACCTGAAGGTCGTAAAGTGCACCTTAACCATAACATTTCCCTGATTAAAGATAAAAAGAACGCGTTATCAGAATATCCTCCAGCGGCTCAACAAAGGAAGATTTTAACAAAAGACCCCCTGGAAGCCCCGGAGTCAAAGACCCATTCAATAATATCCACCGGATCCGAGGGTTAAGAGGTCGTAAAGTGCACCTTAACCATAACATTTCCCTGATTAAAGATAAAAAGAACGCGTTATCAGAATATCCTCCAGCGGCTCAACAAAGAAGATTTTAACAAAAAACCCCCTGGAAGCCCCGGAGTCAAAGACCCATTCAATACCATCCACCGGATCCGAGGGTTAAGATTCTTTCTAAAAACGGAAGTTGAAAGAGGCCAATAGTCAGCCGAGAGAATCATAAACCGGTCTGGTGCTAGTCACTATATGCTAGCTGTAGGTCATACTCGAGTTACTTTGATCGTTACAGAGTTACCTTGGTTGATTCTCATCAGATCAGTTGGTTTGGTTTGGTTCAGTTCAGTTGGTTCCGAGCTAGGATCGCGTACACTGCTGTGTCTCTCGTTGAATGGTTTGTTTTGTACGAGTTGATGGTGATTTTTAGTTTTTTTTTTTTACCTTCCTTTCTTATTTTCTTTGAAAATAACAGTTTTGTTATTTAGTTTGTCAATTCACATGTCAATGTTGTTAAGAAGTTAAATAATAAGTTGCATAAATTTCCATTAGTTTTATATTTTGTTATCTTTCCGCAGAAAAGTATTCACTATTTCAAAGTGCAACGGATTCTGTGTTCTGTGTTGTATCCGCATACGCGTCACCCAATGCTTTTTTATATCTATGAGAATTTTGTAGTGAAAGTACGTGTGTACATGAAAGTTTGAAAGTTGTCTAGGAATTTGCGAACAAGATCGTTAGTCTAGGCAGCTACTGATGTTAGGTTAACCTTTTTCGTACTCTCTATTTATGTTTTGAAACAAGTGGTGTAAAGCTTTGAGCTTGTTCATGAATGCTACAGGTTAGTTGTAAAGTTCCTCAGAAAAGTAGCCTGTTGCATTTTCAACAATCCGACCTTGACCTCAGTTGACCTTTTCTAAAAGGAATTGCACCAGAATCCTGAATAGACAAATATTATTGCTCTCTAATGATGCAGTTTTGCTTGTCTGCGCTAATGACATTAGAAAAGTAGCCTGTTGCATTTTCAACAATCCGACCTTGACCTCAGTTGACCTTTTCTAAAAGGAATTGCACCAGAATCCTGAATAGATAAATCTTATTGCTCTCTAATGATGCAGTTTTGCTTGTCTGCGCTAATGACATTGATGAAAGATGAAAGAAATCTCCCGGTTTAAAACAATTGAACAATACCTTACCACTGTGCGGTAATGACTCTGCTAAAAAATAACAATGCAGTCAGACCGCGTTAAGTCATTGCTGAAGAAAATTTCTTCCTAAGAAATAGCTGATTATGTATCAGGTGTTTCGGTGATTATAGGTTCTTGTGTTCTTGCTCATTTTAAAAGTTCGTGGGTGTGCTCCATTGGCTCACACATCTCACATGCTAAAAATGCATCGCATATATAGGGGTTTTGTAGGGCAATTTTGTCACCGAGCTAATTCTGTAAACTTGTAAAGAAATGAGCTCACTAAAAATGCATCGCATATAGGTATAGGGGTTTTGTAGGGCAATTTTGTCACCGAGCTAATTCTGTAAACTTGTAAAGAAATGAGCTCGGGACTTTTTACCTGATAACGGGAAGTGTAGTGTGGCGTCTCTACGGGTAAATCGACTTGGGGTTTACGGATAAACGGACTTGTGTAAAATTGTAAATTTTAGCGTCGACTGTGGCATCGACAGTGCGCCAGGCCATGTTCCAGTGAGCACGCCTGTGAACCTTTACACGAACCGATTCGGCGGGTTTTTCTCACCTTCGTAGATCGTGTTCCTCTGAAGATATTTAATTTTAACAAATCAGGGAACATACTTATCTCAACATCAAGGTATTCTATTCAGTAAATTCCAATAGAAAGAATTTTAGATTTGTCTTTTCTTGTAGCGTAAAAAAATTCGAAACCTTCAAAAAAGAACCTGTTGACCTGTAAAGTTGTAAACTCATTCAAAAGATCTGCAAACACCCTCGTTGTAAATCCCAACAAAATAAATGTTTTGGAAGTCCCGTCTCGTACGTTAGTAAATAAAAGGTTCCCAATTCATTCAAAATACGAGGAATAGAGAAATAGATTACAACACATTCCTCATTGAATGGGAACTGCCGGACCTTTTGTTCTCTAGGGGGAGAGGAGAAGAGCAGGTTGTGTTATTTTTAGGAGCCTTTCGGTGTAATTTATGACTTATTTCCTTTTTTGCCACAGGGAAATAATTTAATTGCTTTCAATGGGTGTAGGGGCATGGAAGGTGTAGAGCGGTTGGGTGTAGAGAGGCTAGGTAGTACACTTGAAATATAAGTGGCATAAATGTCACTACCGATGTCGTTATAGGTGCGGGGGATCGCTTGATGACCTAATAGTCAAGGACTGGAGGAGTATAATATCTTATGACACTTATGACGTCACTTTATGACTTTTTATAGTTGTAGCCCATAACTTTGAAGAAACACACAAAAAGTACATGATGTCAGATGGAAATTTTATCATCATAGAGATAGAGCGGGTTCCGCTGTAACAATTTGTTTTGTACAGAATACTGCAGAAGTACCCATGAATCTTCAGATAGTCTCCAATTTGCTAAATAAAGGTCTACGACCTATGACATTTTACGACAGTAATTTATGTCGCACGTCGGCGTCGTAGACATGTTATTCAAGTCCAGTAATTGTCCATCTTGAACCAATCACATTTTATTTTCAGTCGAGTCGGTAGAATCGTTTTGCTTTAATGCTAATCTAATTAAACAGAAAGCACTTTTCTCTAGTCAGAACTAGAAGTCTAACATAATACCTACCTATAGGTACCTCTCACATCATGTGGTCCTCTGGAGAAATTGTCCATCTTGAACCAATCACATTTTATTTTCAGTCGAGTCGGTAGAATCGTTTTGCTTTAATGCTAATCTAATTAAACAGAAAGAACTTTTCTCTAGTCAGAACTAGAAGTCTAACATAATACCTACCTATAGGTACCTCTCACATCATGTGGTCCTCTGGAGTGTCGTGCAGTTTTATGAAAGTTCAGACCAACTTACCTCAGAATTACCTTTGGCTATCTCTTAACTCTCTGGTTTCGTGCATTAATTTGTAAAGGTGATTGTTGCTCAGCATATTATCTGCAATTCAATTCAATTTATAATCTCCTGGTGAACTCTCTGGTTTCGTGCATTAATTTGTAAAGGTGATTGTTGCTCAGCATATTATCTGCAATTCAATTCAATTTATAATCTCCTGGTGCTTTGTCCAGTGAAAGTAAATCCGCTTAATGGTCGGGCATTAGTCAACTTGCAAATTAATTACGGTCTTTGCAACTTTTGTGACAGGACTGTAGGACGTGTTTGCATCTAAAGATTTGTGTTGCAATGGAACACTTGTAGGAGTTCTCTCGAATCCATTGATTTCTAAATGCAAGTTGAAGTTAGTGGTTTGACTTCGTCTGACGAAATAGGTAAAAATATAGATGAAAACGAGTTGTGTTGAGTCTAAAGATTTGTGTTGCAATGGAACACTTGTAGGAGTTCTCTCGAATCCATTGATTTCTAAATGCAAGTTGAAGTTAGTGGTTTGACTTAGTCTGACGAAATAGGTAAAAATGTAGATGAAAACGAGTTGTGTTGAGTGTTTTCATTGCTGCTTAATGAATTATGATGAAGTGAAGTGACAGACGAGACGTTGCATATTTTATGCAATCGACTCCAGAGCCAGACTCATTGAAACTTTTTTTCCATACAATTCTCATTTAGAGCGCGCGGCGAGAACCTATAAAATATTTTAAATGTTTGTCATTTTTGGGTCCTAACAGTAGAATCCACCTACAGAATCTCCTAATTTTATTATTTTTATTTTACCAGTTTTTAGTATTGTTTATCGTCATCTTAAACAATACACAAAAGAACGTATGAATTCTAGATGAGGTAAAAATTTACCTGTAACACAAACTAATCACAACTATGAATGAACAAATAATCTGAAGTGACAAAAGTGATAGTGAATAATCTAGTGCTAGTGAAGTGATGTTTACTACAAACAGGACGCTAAGTGCCACCAAACTTCAGTTCAACAATAATGTCATGGATCACACGAGTATGAACATCCTAGGTAAGTAATCTTCTTCTTTTCCTTTACCATATCCCGCTTATGCGGGGTCGGTTTTCATGTCAGTCTTTTCCAGTCAGCTCGGTTTTAAGTTTGCTCTCGGGTCATTTACACAGTTTCTCCATTGCTTCTTTGGTCTTCCTCTCTTCTTTTTTAGTCCGTCCTTCCTTTATAATTACAATAGTAATAAAAAGGTATAAGGGACGGACTATTGTTTTCGCTTCGGTGTCTGTCAGTCTGTCTGTCGGTCGGTCGGTCGGTCGGTCGGTCTGTCCCCATAGAAGGACTTATCCAAACCTAGTCGACCTATAGGTGCATTTTATTTAACATCTAACCGCTAACCTCAGCGCGGTTCATTCAAGGTCACTACCTCCCCTCACATGGAAGTGTGTTTATGACGTGAGGGGCGTTAACCACTTTTAGGTTTACGTTTCCCCTCTTGCCATACTAAACCAAGCTCTCGACTGCGGTTAAGAGTCGCCATTTTTTCTCGGTTTAGAGACGCCATTTTTTTTCTCGGTTTAGAGACGCCATTCGTTGAGTGTTTTCATTGCTGCTTAATGAATTATGATGAAGTGAAGTGACAGACGAGACGTTGCATATTTTATGCAATCGACTCCAGACTCGTTGGAACTTTTTTTCCATACAATTCTCATTTAGAGCGCGCGGCGAGAACCTATAAATAGCATGAACTTTGCAAGTTAAGTCGGCTATAAAAACTCCAGTCAAGTGAGAAACGCTCTTGAACCAGAACAACCGTTTCCCCGTGCTTAATTTACCTTTGCCAGAATAAATTCAAAACTTTTGTTTCTGAACCCGGGCGTACGTGACCGAAATGGTAATTAGCAGTTTAGTTCTACTTGAAGTGCATTAGGAGAGGTTCAGCTTTCCAGATAACATTAAATTTGCACTACAATAGAGCACGGGTATTTAGGCAGAAGCAGGAGAGTCTTCAGGATGACACGAGAGGGCTTTTCCATTATGAGGCAAATCAGGACCAGTTTCAGCCAGTGGTCACAATATCCTTTGAATCGTGGGATTTCATATAGAACCCATTAAGTTCAATTTATAACATTAAATTTGCACTACAATAGAGCACGGGTATTTAGGCAGAAGCAGGAGAGTCTTCAGGATGACACGAGAGGGCTTTTCCATTTTGAGGCACATCAGGACCAGTTTCAACCAGTGGTCACAATATCCTTTGAATCGTGGGATTTCATATAAAACCCGCATTGAATTCAATTTATGTTCAATCGGTAGGCGCTTCGAACTCTTGACGTTCGCGCGCCTCCCGGCACGCTTGATAGAGGACCATTTAAAATTGGGAAATATTGTGCAATAAATTCCGGACTCTCAATCTTATCTTACTGGAATCTCTTATCATCATGTGATTGCCATCAGGGTATTTATGATTGGTCCTGAATTCCTGATGCATGTGTGTTGTCTACATACCGACGAAAATTGCGTATTAGAACTAGTCATGATTTCAAATGATAACAATTCATCAAAATAATTACTTATCATTCATTGGAATCAGAAGAGTTGTTATATGTTTAGAAAACAGGGTACATAATAGATTCCGTCCGAAAAGTTTTGCCGATACCCCGATCAGCTATAAGCAAAGATCTTTTTTTTTAGTCCTTTGAGATTTGAAACATCCAGAACATTGGATTTTAGATTGGCTTCCTCCGATCTGATCATGTAGCAAAGACACACCCTTGTTTTAGGGCCCCTTTGATACGTTTGTTTTTCATACCCTGTAAAATTATAATGATATTCGCCATAAAATTCAGAGGTAATTAGTTCTGTTGTTGATTATTACACAAACAAACAAAAAATATTGCTGAGGAAGTCTTCACTAGGGACTTACGCAAACAAAGTGTTGTTTATATTATGATGTTTGTAAATTAAAATAATTACTTTGTATCTTGAACTTCGTATGTAGGTACCCTTCCCTTTTCTTGCCTTTTTAATTATCTCTCCTTGCATTTTCCTCATCACATTATCTCTGTTTCAAGTTTCTCTCGTTTTTTTCAAGCCTTTTTTCTCATTATCTTTGGCCTGTTTTCTCTCATCCTATTGTGCTCTTCACCATATCTGATTTCCCTTAATATCCTTTTGTGTTCTTTAGAAAATTCTTTCTTTTCGAGTCTGTCTTTGGAACCTTTTGATCTATTTTTCTTTCCTTTTCCTTAGATTCTTTGCGCTCCATCTCTCTTAATTAAAAACCTAATCCTTTCTGAGTATTTAGGAGACACTCTTCCTTTCTACTGAAAGCTTGACGAAAACTTTGGGGAAATAAATAATTAAACGTGAAATCCGAAGAGAAAACATAGCCAAGTTGAAACTGAGAGAAGGTTGAAGGAATTAAGATTCATAAGGCACGAAAAACTGGGACTGCAGGCTTGGCCTTTATTTTCTGATCTCACCACTTTTATAGGCCGACATTTTTGGATAGGAACTTGGCCTTTTTTTCACATTTGTGTTTTTGTGGGGGTACATATCACACTCAATGGTAACTTTAAGGTATCTTGTATCTTCACTGAAGTTACACGGTACTACTCGTATCTTACCTTCAGTGTTCCCTAACTACCATAGAGACTGATTAAAAATCTCGATAAGAATATCGAATCTTGGATCAATAAAGATAAATCAATGGAGAAGATTAAACGGTAGATTAAAGTGAGGGTAGATGAAGCGATGACCAATGGATGAGTCATGAGGGCATCACGTGAGGAATTCCTGATGACGTAGAGCTAGGATCTAATGTCCTGTGGAGACATCTTGGGATGCTGCTAGAATTAACCTGCGGACGCAAGGACAAGGGCCGGGGACGCCTTGGTATCCTGCGTTAGTAGAAAGGACTCTGTGAGTTACAAGTGTTGAAATTTCAATGAACGATGATAAAATCGCATGCTTTTGTAAGTATCAAATGACATCCGAACCTGATCCCTCCCGCTTACCTGAAGGTCGTAAAGTGCACCTTAACCATAACATTTCCCTGATTAAAGATAAAAAGAACGCGTTATCAGAATATCCTCCAGCGGCTCAACAAAGAAGATTTTAACAAAAAACCCCCTGGAAGCCCCGGAGTCAAAGACCCATTCAATACCATCCACCGGATCCGAGGGTTAAGATTCTTTCTAAAAACGGAAGTTGAAAGAGGCCAATAGTCAGCCGAGAGAATCATAAACCGGTCTGGTGCTAGTCACTATATGCTAGCTGTAGGTCATACTCGAGTTACTTTGATCGTTACAGAGTTACCTTGGTTGATTCTCATCAGATCAGTTGGTTTGGTTTGGTTCAGTTGGTTCCGAGCTAGGATCGCGTACACTGCTGTGTCTCTCGTTGAATGGTTTGTTTTGTACGAGTTGATGGAGATTTTTAGTTTCTTTACCTTCCTTTCTTATTTTCTTTGAAAATAACAGTTTTGTTATTTAGTTTGTCAATTCAGATGTCAATGTTGTTAAGAAGTTAAATAATAAGTTACATAAATTTCCATTAGTTTTATATTTTGTTATCTTTCCGCATTTAAATAGACTTATTCATCAATCACTCTTTTATCAGAAATGAGCAAAAAAAAACCCCCCTAATGATTTTTATGTGAATATGTGCGGAATGGAAAATGCGCGTCACCCTCCCTTTTGTCCAGTTTTACGCTAGTCTGTTAGGTGAGGGTATTAGTCACTATTAGGTGAAGTCGGTCACAAAGGTGATCTATGTATTGTTGTGATTTTTGGTGTAAAAAATATTTCAAATGTTTGTCATTTTTGGGTCCTAACAGTAGAATCCACCTACAGAATCTCCTAATTTTATTATTTTTATTTTACCAGTTTTTAGTTTTGTTTACCGTCATCTTAAACAATACACAAAAGAACGTATGAATTCTAGATGAGGTAAAAATTTACCTGTAACACAAACTAATCACAACTATGAATGAACAAATAATCTGAAGTGACAAAAGTGATAGTGAATAATCTAGTGCTAGTGAAGTGATGTTTACTACAAACAGGACGCTAAGTGCCACCAAACTTCAGTTCAACAATAATGTCATGGATCACACGAGTATGAACATCCTAGGTAAGTAATCTTCTTCTTTTCCTTTACCATATCCCGCTTATGCGGGGTCGGTTTTCATGTCAGTCTTTTCCAGTCAGCTCGGTTTTAAGTTTGCTCTCGGGTCATTTACACAGTTTCTCCATTGCTTCTTTGGTCTTCCTCTCTTCTTTTTTAGTCCGTCCTTCCTTTATAATTACAATAGTAATAAAAAGGTATAAGGGACGGACTATTGTTTTCGCTTCGGTGTCTGTCAGTCTGTCTGTCGGTCGGTCGCTTACCTTTTGCTTTGAAAAAAATCCCGCCAACAACAAAAATTATTTAAATATGCGAACAGCTGAATTTTTATCAAGAGCTTCCCATCTTCTCTACTAGACAGCGCCAGTGCTGCCAATCTTTGATATCAGCTGATTATCCCCACTACGAGATTTTTATCCCCACTCTCGAATTTTCGGTTCTTGGGTTAGATGTTAAATAAAATACACCAAGACATTTCTCTTGGCTTTTAGTATGTAATAGGTTTTATCTTGAAAGTTGCCCAATATTCAAAACATTTATTTCGCAACAATTGCGCATTTGTTGGGAAACAATTATTCCCAGTGTGTACTTGGGCTTTACACATGAGAAAACGTCCGCAAAACTGTCTCCAAATATCAGGCCTGACGAACATGCAAACACTGACAACTGTCAGCGTGTTGTGTCGTCAGACACTCCAGTGGCACTTTAGTAACTGCACTAGTCACTTGTGAATAGAAACTAGTGAGTGTTTTCCCAGTGAGTGCAACTGACGTGCATCGAGTGAGTGCAATATACCTAGGTCTGCACAGAGTGCAATATACCAATGTAGGTCTACAGTCTACATTGTTGTAGTGCAGTATAGGTTTTCCCAGTGAGTGCAACTGACGTGCATCGAGTGAGTGCAATATACCTAGGTCTGCACAGAGTGCAATATACCAATGTAGGTCTACATCATTGTAGTGCAGTATACCAATATAGGACTGCATTACTGCATTCCGCGATGAATCCGTATGTCTATTATTGTGAATCTATCGACTGAATCTGTGATCTGTGTAGCAACTAATAGGTGGTGCTGTGCTAAGGTGAATCATCTTCTATTCATCTCATCATTATCATAGAGCACCGGGACTTTTTACTTGATAACGGGAAGTGTAGTGTGGCGTCTTTACGGGTAAATCGACTTGGGGTTTACGGATAAACGGACTTGTGTAAATTTTAGCGTCGACTGTGGCATCGACAGTGCGCCAGGCCATGTTCCAGTGAGCACGCCTGTGTACCTTTACACGAAACCGATTCGGTAGGTTTTTCTCACCTTCGTAGATCGTGTTCCTCTGAAGATATTTAATTTTAACAAATCAGGGACACATACTTATCTCTACATCAAGGTGTTCTAAAGAAAAACGTTTTTCTGTTGAAACGTCATTGATCAGAGCATTCAAAGCCTGGGGTGTTTTGGAAAAACTGTCGCTTCGATGGGTGACAGTAGAATTTTCCCGTTTCCTCGAGGCAGTATAGAACAAAGGTGTTTAAAATAGCCATTCGGTAGCTCTGTTTTTTTTTCTAAGAAATACATTCGCAATATGGTCTAGGTTCTCGTTGGTAGGTAGGTACTTCCATAAGTTCTATCATAAATGTACTAGTTCTTTTGAACTGTAATATAGAAGTGGTCAAACTTTCTTGACTTGGCGGGGCGGAGCGCTACCGCGCTCCTTAATTATGGACCAGATGGTCGGGTCCATAATTCCATTCTGGTCCAGATCTCATGCTGTTCTTCACAGACATTTTGTTTTGGTTATCTGTTATTTCCTTTGAACCTGATGTCTCCATTACTTCCGTTAGGACCTTGCACCGCACCGTTCCGTTATATCCTTGTGGTCATCTTGCAAACGTTTTCCACGAAATGCAGACGATTCAAATTCGGACCCCCATGGTGTGTGAGATGCTGTCATAAACACTTTCGGAGAATCTCAAATTGGACTCAAATGAAAATGAGAATAAGGACTAGAAGGAGAATAATAGGGATGGAAGAAATGGAGAATGCAGAAGAGAAAGCACTGGTAACTTCTGCTCTGGTAAAAATGCTCTGCACATAAATCTAAATCTGTTTGGAAAAAAAGAGGAATTCCCCAGAAAGTTGGAATAATTTTTACACGCAGAGATTTTTTTCTCTCTCGTTTTTTCTGTGAACTCTGAACTAGAGTATAATTTCTCTTTTAATAAGACGAGCATTTTTCACCTTTCATTTCCCCAAGCCCCTGACAGTCGGGTTCTTTTTGACAGGTTTGCGTGTATGACTGTTGGAGGATGTGAATAACGGTGTAAAATCTGTAAAGGGTTAAGCGAATGGTTTTACTGAGTCCTAGTTCGTAGAACTTACAGTTGAAAAAAATGGTGCCAGTTTTTCACTTTTCAATAGAGTATTTTCCTTTCAAGAGATTTAATAGAGGGAATTATAATGATATTCGCCATAAAATTCAGAGGTAATTAGTTCTGTTGTTGATTATTACACAAACAAACAAAAAATATTGCTGAGGAAGCCTTCACTAGGGACTTACGCAAACAAAGTGTTGTATATATTATGATGTTGGTAAATTAAAATATCATTATAATGATATTCGCCATAAAATTCAGAGGTAATTAGTTCTGTTGTTGATTATTACACAAACAAACAAAAAATATTGCTGAGGAAGTCTTCACTAGGGACTTACGCAAACAAAGTGTTGTTTATATTATGATGTTTGTAAATTAAAATAATTACTTTGTATCTTGAACTTCGTATGTAGGTACCCTTCCCTTTTCTTGCCTTTTTAATTATCTCTCCTTGCATTTTCCTCATCACATTACTTTGTATCTTGAACTTCGTATGTAGGTACCCTTCCCTTTTCTTGCCTTTTTAATTATCTCTCCTTGCATTTTCCTCATCACATTAGGTATCTCTGTTTCAAGTTTCTCTCGTTTTTTTCAAGCCTTTTTTCTCATTATCTTTGGCCTGTTTTCTCTCATCCTATTGTGCTCTTCACCATATCTGATTTCCCTTAATATCCTTTTGTGTTCTTTAGAAAATTCTTTCTTTTCGAGTCTGTCTTTGGAACCTTTTGATCTATTTTTCTTTCCTTTTCCTTAGATTCTTTGCGCTCCATCTCTCTTAATTAAAAACCTAATCCTTTCTGAGTATTTAGGAGACACTCTTCCTTTCTACTGAAAGCTTGACGAAAACTTTGGGGAGAAATGGAGCTCTGTGCTCTCAACCTATTGACATCACCAGGTTAACCAATAATGTTACAGTCCATTATTGCTGATATACCTCCGACTTCTGATCCACCGAGCTCTCTAAGGGTTAAGAAAAGTAATAATGAGGTACTTAAACCATTGTCATTGTCAAGAGAGGAGTTATAACTATAGAACATGGGTTTTTATTACCTTATTATTATGTGAGCAAAATCAGTACAATTATTCCAGCCAGGGGCCATGGTTGGGAGGATAGAAGATAGAAGTCCATATTTTTATCAAGGCTTTCAGATCGATGGTTTTAACCTTTTTTCTACAGTACTTATTAAAAGTTAGTGTAATTTTATTGTAATGTAATGCTTCTTCAGACTCTTCAGAGAACTAGGCAAGAGTGCGAAAGTGAATAGATACCCACCAGCCACATTTTCATCAGAAACATAGGTCAACAATCCCCAGAAATGTTTTTGCAACCATCCAGCAACTTTTTCCTCTCCAGAGACATTTCTCTTGACTTTTAGTATGTAATAGGTTTTATCTTGAAAGTTGCCCAATATTCAAAACATTTATTTCGCAACAATTGCGAAACTGTTCGGAAACAAATGTTCCCAGTGTGTACTTTACACATGAGAAAACGTCCGCAAAATTGTCTCCAAATATCAGGCCTGACGAACATGCAAACACTGACAACTGTCAGCGTGTTGTGTCGTCAGACACTCCAGTACTCCAGTGGCACTTTAGTAACTGCACTAGTCACTTGTGAATAGAAACTAGTGAGTGTTTTCCCAGTGAGTGCAACTGACGTGCATTGAGTGAGTGCAATATACTTAGGTCTGCATAGAGTGCAATATACCAATGTAGGTCCACATTATTGTAGTGCAGTATACCAATATAGGACTGCATTACTGCATTCCGCGATGAATCCGTATGTCTATTATTGTGAATCTATCGACTGAATCTGTGTAGCAACTAATAGGTGGTGCTGTGGTAAGGTGAATCATCTTCTATTCATCTCATCATTATCATAGAGCACCGGGACTTTTTAATTGCTGAAGAAAATTTCTTCCTAAGAAATAGCTGATTATGTATCAGGTGTTTCGGTGATTATAGGTTCTTGTGTTCTTGCTCATTTTCAAAGTTCGTGGGTGTGCTCCATTGGCTCACACATCTCACATGCTAAAAATGCATCGCATATAGGTATAGGGGTTTTGTAGGGCAATTTTGTCACCGAGCTAATTCTGTAAACTTGTAAAGAAATGAGCTCAACTCGTTTCAAAACATAACTTGAGATATATGACAGTGAAAGAGGGAGGGTAATAGAGGGCAGTTTATACGGTGGAGTGCAGGTAAAATGCAGCACCGTTTTGACCGTTTTATGAACGGTGGAGGAGAGATAGGGAATCTAGGATATACTGGGTGGACCAGAGAACTGTGACTGTGTGAGTCACATATCTGAACAGAGAGCAGGAAGAAAATGAGAAGAGGGAGGAAGAAGAAAATACAAAAGCTGAACTATCCATTATCCAACTCTTGGGTCTGGGTTCAGATTTATGTTCTTTGTTGGACTTTGAGCATGCTCCGGGACTATGGCCGAACAGTCTCCGAGTATGAGTATACTCAGAAGTTAACGTATCTAGACCTTTTAGACCCAGGCCTAAAGGGCTCAAAGGGCACTAAAGAACCTGTACAAGAGACGGGCCTGCCCATACATAAACTTTGGATGTGGAGCACATTCACCAACACTCCAACACATAGTTTAGAAAGCCACAGTAATGGGTTACCTATGCAATAAAAAGTGGAAATTTGATTAATTTGGTCAAATGTGCCTGTAGACCATTAGGCCTATTAATTTGACAAATTACAAATCCAATAAAACACGGAATGCAAAATGTTCCCAATAATTCCCACATATTATTGCGGGAGCATTGTTATTTTTAACAGGGCAACATTGACTTTGGGTTTATTTTATGCGTCATAATTATAGGGTGTTTTGTTTCTTATCACTTATCAGGTGGTTAGTGTCATGCCTTTATTTAATATGTGGGTCACTGTCGCCACTGTGTGTTTTGTCTATAATTTATCAAAGGTTTTTTTTTTTTTTGATATTATCGCGTTAAATACGAGTCTATATTTATTAAATAGACTTATTCATCAATCACTCTTTTATCAGAAATGAGCAAAAAAAAAAAAAAAACCCCTAATGATTTTTATGTGAATATGTGCGGAATGGAATATGTGCGTCACCCTCCCTTTTGTCCAGTTTTACGCTAGTCTGTTAGGTGAAGGTATTAGTCACTATTAGGTGAAGTCGGTCACAAAGGTGATCTAGGCATTGTTGTGATTTTTGGTGTAAAAAATATTTTAAATGTTTGTCATTTTTGGGTCCTAACAGTAGAATCCACCTACAGAATCTCCTAATTTTATTATTTTTATTTTACCAGTTTTTAGTATTGTTTATCGTCATCTTAAACAATACACAAAAGAACGTATGAATTCTAGATGAGGTAAAAATTTACCTGTAACACAAACTAATCACAACTATGAATGAACAAATAATCTGAAGTGACAAAAGTGATAGTGAATAATCTAGTGCTAGTGAAGTGATGTTTACTACAAACAGGACGCTAAGTGCCACCAAACTTCAGTTCAACAATAATGTCATGGATCACACGAGTATGAACATCCTAGGTAAGTAATCTTCTTCTTTTCCTTTACCATATCCCGCTTATGCGGGGTCGGTTTTCATGTCAGTCTTTTCCAGTCAGCTCGGTTTTAAGTTTGCTCTCGGGTCATTTACACAGTTTCTCCATTGCTTCTTTGGTCTTCCTCTCTTCTTTTTTAGTCCGTCCTTCCTTTATAATTACAATAGTAATAAAAAGGTATAAGGGACGGACTATTGTTTTCGCTTCGGTGTCTGTCAGTCTGTCTGTCGGTCGGTC
>NW_007377959.1:130491-160536 GCF_000475195.1 Diaphorina citri | reverse complement strand
CACGATCGAATAAACTACGGGCTAAAAAATTCCCGGAGGGACGGGCCCAGCTTGTTAGTTTTTGCTGAACTGGTTTTTGGGGGATTTTTTTCACATTTTTCTCACACAAATGAGCTCTGATCTCGAAATTTTTCGCGACGACCTATGAACTCAAAGCGAGAAAGTTTTGGATAACACTTCAGTCGATCATTTAAGACCGGTTTTAGCGTCATCTATGTTAAGCTACGCCGAGCAAGGCCAATAAATGGATGGGTGACTTGAAGTTAATTGAGTAATTGTGGATTTTTTTTTTTCACATTTTCTCACACAAATGAGCTCTGATCTCGAAATTTTTCGCGACGACCTATGAACTCAAAGCGAGAAAGTTTTGGATAACACTTCAGTCGATCATTTAAGACCGGTTTTAGCGTTATCTATGTTAAGCTACGCCGAGCAAGGCCAATAAATGGATGGGTGACTTGAAGTTAATTGAGTAATTGTGGATTTTTTTTTTTCACATTTTCTCACACAAATGAGCTCTGATCTCGAAATTTTTCGCGACGACCTATGAACTCAAAGCGAGAAAGTTTTGGATAACACTTCAGTCGATCATTTAAGACCGGTTTTAGCGTTATCTATGTTAAGCTACGCCGAGCAAGGCCAATAAATGGATGGGTGACTTGAACCTTATATTGGGAATAAAGGGAGAACGGGCTCTAGTCTTGATTTTAAATCATTACATGAAAGTAAAATCGAAAAATCAAATCAAGAATAATAATAAACTGAATATTAAACAAATTGGGTAGGTACATAGGTACTGATCGAATAAACTACGGGCTAAATAATTCCCGGAGGGACGGGCCCAGCTTGTTCCTAGGTAAGCAATGCCTGTAATTACGTCTACGAGTAAGTATTAATAAATTATGTATTATTATTGTAGAAAGCCTATTATAATTTTATATTCATCATTCTTTCTCTTTCACCCTTGTTTTTCTTTTTCTCACCTCCATCGGTATTTCACTATCTCTCTCTTTCTCTCTGTCTCTATTTTGTTTACATTATGTGCGCCATCATCTAGTATTATGCTGATGTCTTTACACGTGAGTTGACATTTGATTGACGAGTTAAAGAGAGAGAGAGAAGGGAGAGAAAAAATGGAGCTCGTATATCTGTCTGCTAACTGCTAACCCATTCATGTGAGTACATATGAATAAAGGGAATAAGTTACATATTCGAGGAATCTAAGCTATAGATACCCATACCTACTAGGGGTAAAAAAAAAAAAAAAAAAAAAAAATCTCCCAAGGCACAGCATCAATCTTTAAGTTTATTCTTCAACCCCGGTTTTAATCCAGGTCTGTACCTCATATCCTCAAATTCAGGTTTCAATCCTTCAATCAATACCTTTGCCCATTTCTTTTTATGATGATCGAATCATCGAAATAAACCCTTTTTCGTCTACGCTTACGGTTTTCATGAGAGTTCCATCTCCGTAAGTCGAGGAAATACATCACAAATGCAACCAACCATAAATACAACCATACCAACCGTGCAAAGCCAACCCTACCTCATATAAAAGATTCCAATCAATCCGAATGGAAAACTAGAAAAGTCATCTTCAAAGACGACAGAAAGTGTTAACATAAACTGGTGCACATTGAAACGTGTGAGAAATGGAGCACAGAGCACACACACGAGGAATGAGGTGGAAGGAAAGAAAGCAGAAGATAAAGCAGACAACCTATTAGTAATAGACGAGGATATAAGTGAAGAGAATGGAGAAAGCAAATATACGTACACAGAGAAAAGTGTAAATAGAAAATTACCACAGGAACAAGAAAAACGTTTTTCTGTTGAAACGTCATTGATCAGAGCATTCAAAGCCTGGGGTGTTTTGGAAAAACTGTCGCTTCGATGGGTGACTGTAGAATTTTCCCGTTTCCTCGAGGCAGTATAGAACAAAGGTGTTTAAAATAGCCATTCGGTAGCTCTGTTTTTTCTAAGAAACTGACTGTAGAATTTTCCCGTTTCCTCGAGGCAGTATAGAACAAAGGTGTTTAAAATAGCCATTCGGTAGCTCTGTTTTTTCTAAGAAATACATTCGCAATATGGTCTAGGTTCTCGTTGGTAGGTACTTCCATAAGTTCTATCATAAAATGTACTAGTTCTTTTGAACTGTAATATGGAATTATGGACCAGAGTATGGACCAGAGTCTGGTCTCCATTACTTCCGTTAGGACCTTGCACCGCACCGCTCCGTTATATCCTTGTGGTCATCTTGCAAACGTTTTCGAAGAAATGCAGGCGATTCAAATTCGGACCCCCATGGTGTGTGAGATGCTGTCATAAACACTTTCGGAGAATCTCAAATGAAAATGAGAATAAGGACTAGAAGGAGAATAATAGGGATGGAAGAATTGGAGAATGCAGAAGAGAAAGCACTGGTACCTTCTGCTCTGGTAAAAATGCTCTGCACATAAATCTAAATCTGTTTGAATCTGCATCCTTGTCACATTTGTAAACTACATACCAAATTTCAAGTCTCTAGCTCATACCGTTCCCGATATATTGTTAAATTACACCGACGCCAAAAAGCGGTAAAATGCCGCCAACCGTTGCACCGATCTTAACCAAAAGTTTCGTGTCGCATCCTTGTCACATTTGTGCTCTTACCGTTCTCGAGATATTTTGTTTACAGACAGACACACACTCGGACCAATGGCTGAAACTTTGGATTTAGGCTCTAGGGACCTCAAAACTTGTTTTGACACTAAAATCTGACCATCAAAAATTTGAACCGATTACATTACTTATCCTAGGAAAGTAAAAAATACGCAGGTATAAGTATGTACCTACATAGATTGTATATAGTTACCAGTTATGTACATAGGTAAGTACGATACCTACCAGAATGTCAGTTATGGCCTCAAAAACCCGTGGAACTTACATGAAAAATTCTAGAGCTTAAGTATAATTTCTCTTTTAATAAGACGAGCATTTTTCACCTTTCATTTCCCCAAGCCCCTGACAGTCGGGTTCTTTTTGACAGGTTTGCGAGTATGACTGTTGGAGGATGTGAATAACGGTGTAAAATCTGTAAAGGGTTAAGCGAATGGTTTTACTGAGTCCCAGTTCGTAGAACTTACAGTTGAAAAAGATGGTGCCAGTTTTTTCACTTTTCAATAGAGTATTTTCCTTTCAAGAGATTTAATAGAGGGATCTGTCAAATCGGAGGTCCAATCGTCCCGAAATCGAAGAGAGAAGGAGGACAGGATAGGAGAAAGCCAGCCGTTTCGAGAACAACTTCAAGAGTTTGAAGAGAGAAAAGCGAGGTTTTCTGATAGCCCGTCAGCCCGTCATCAATTGTACTGAATTTTTTTATACTGACTTATATTTATAATATGGTTTTGTTTGTCTTTGTAACAAGGTGAATAATGCCTACGACGTATGTGTTTGTGCAATTTAAAACTCGTTCAATTACTTAGGAAATTCTCCATATTCATGTAAAACTGTGAGCCTTGAACTTTCCCTACAATCCACATTCTTGTTAGGTAAGTAAGTAAGTATCTCTCTAGAATTATAGACAATCATAAAACTAGTGCGATAATTATAACTATACTTACTAACTTACTATGTATGTAGTTAGTTACTAGTTTCAGTTTTAGAGGAAGTTATCAAATTAGCCCAGTCTATTAGTCATATTAGTAAACTTTCTGGCAGTTGTATTGGGTAGGTTTAATTTACCAATTTGAAGGAATCTCCCTCGTTTTCTGAATCACCTGGAGTTAAAGGAGGAGCCACAATAGTTTACCTTCTTGTCTGAATAATGAGAATAGATAAACAGTACCCAAGAGAGGTCGAAACTTTTATCTTTCCTCTCCAACTTTTTCCAGAGAAAAAACTAAATGCTCCTCGGTTTGAGGAAATGGTCCCTTAACAGCTTGATTCATGTTCATGGGTAAACCGTGACTAGACCTATGCGAAGGTACCTTTGTAGGAAGTATAGGTAAAATGCACCAGATTTGTTATCAATGGTGTCTCTTCTCGTCGACCTAATGAACATACTACGGGATGGGCATGCTATGACACAGAACCGTTAAGTTTGTAGATTCTTAGAAGCTTAACCCATCCACCCCTACACCCAAGCCTCTAAGTGGGCTTTTTGTGTACCTATGAATTTAAGCACCCGTAAAGCTCAATCCGTTTCTTTGCGAAGAATGAAAAAAGATGGTGACAAATCATTTTTTCTCCAAGGATTGTCCCACCCCTCATATCAGTGCGGGACTTATCCTTTTGAACTTCGAAATCACTGAATTTCTTCGTTCACAATCGCGCAACGAAAACGCGATGGCAATTTTTGCCGACTCTGTTTATCGAACCAACCACAACCTCCATTTGCATGAAAAGCTAGGGCGTTCTAACACCCTTTTCATAAAACTGTTTTCTTGGCATTATCTTCTGCGCTCGGAGTATGTTCATTACAGCATTTGTATGTAGTTTGTTGCAAAGTTTCGAAAAAGTTCTGATAACATATAAAGCGTTCAAAGTTTTCTTGTTTAATTAGTTTTCTAAGAGAAAAAAAGAAAAAAAAATCATGAGCAAGTTTCTGAATTACTGTGTTATTATCAGAAGCGACTATGCCACTCGACGGTAGTGCCTTGTTCATTAAGAAAACAATACATGGAACAAGCTGGCAGGAAAGCTATGCAACACACTATCCTGAATCCTAAAGCTATGTTTCCACTTGGGCTGCATTTGCCGTGCGGCACGCCAGTCTGCAAAAGTGGAAATGTGCCGCGCGGCTCAAGTAAAATGCCACTATCCTAAAACATGTACTGTCAGACCAGTTGTGTGTGAAAGCAAAAACGAAAGAATTTTTCCTTTTCGTGACTGTTTTCTTTTTCAAATTCATTACTTAATTTTGAACAATGTTTTTCCGATAACGCAAATCACTAAACTTTTTTATGCATTTTTTACCATCAAACTATTCGAAAATGTTAAAATTGAAGCAGAAGCTTCAAATAAATGGGTCATTGCGGGTTCTACATTCTAAGTTGTGTTTCGAAAGTTACTATCTTGGTTTTTGTTTTTTTTTTTTTTTTTTTTTTTTTTTTTTTTTTTCAAATTAGAACAGTTTAGTGTCATAATTTCAAACTGGAGTGGTCTTGTTCTAAAACTTCTGGTGGTATAGAACATTATCCATGAAAATTTCAAGGAAAATATGGGCTGAGAAAAAACTTGGAGATAAATAGCTTCTTAGATGGGACGTAGGAGTTTACTTAACTTCAGTGGAATAAGTGGTTTCCATCTCACGGACCAGCGAATCTCCGTAAACGTTTACAGTGTCAGGTTGACTGCCAAAGTTTAAACTTTTTTTAAGGAACAGGCTTGTGCAAAAGCCCATTTCAAGGTGGTTACTTTTCTAACATTTAACAAGTTCCATTATTTTGTGTGTCAATCAACTAATCAAACCTTTAACTTATGCCCATTCACAAAATTCAAACTGTGATGAGCTGATGAAAATGAGGAAAGGTATTCAGGAGAAATAATTGTTATGGTGCACTATTTTTGGTTCGTCCTATATTGGACATCGTCTAAGTAACTTTCAACTTTCAATGTACTTTGTTAAGATAATGAGGTAATTTATACATGAACGTGTACATTATAATATGTAGGTACAGTCTTATCTCATATGTAGATACATAACTAAGAACACAGCTGTACAAGAAAGTAAGTACCATTGAAAGATAAAGAAGTCTTAAGAGCTTTATAATTATGTACACACCTAAAATACCCAAAATATTAGGTATAAAACGGCACTGTTCCCTTTTATGTACTTGCTTTTTTCCAAAGTGACGACATGCATTTGAATTTTTTCCTTTCTATAATTTCTTTACCTCCTTGATGGGCAAAATACCTACCGCCCACATCTTTTCATAGTGCGGTCTACTAGTCCTTATAAAATGTACTCCATTATAAAGAAGTCTGGACCCAAATTCGTGTAAAATGGTCAAATATTTTAATATTGCCGGGCTTTAAACCCGGAACAGAACCTACTACCTGCTAAGTATACCTACTACGTAGAATCCAGAAGTTATTTCTCTGCTCTCAATCCTCTCACTTGCAGAACAAATTCCGGATTGGCATTCGAAACATCTTTCCAATATCATGCTGAAGACATTCCCCAGTCCATATCTCAACCTTGCTAATAATGGGAACAAAGATATAACTCGTAGTTTGCCCCACAATTCTAAGAAAAACAAGAAGAAAGAACTAAAAAAAAACTCCTCAAATGTCATCATGTGCAGTGATGCATTATGTTTAATGCAAGTTGCCATGTACATGGTAGAATAACATCGGATACATAAGATGGAAAGAGTGTGAGAAATACAGCACGGGAAGCGAATGAATAATAAAGAACTGAAAAAAACTCCTCAAATGTCATCATGTGCAGTGATGCATTATGTTTAATGCAAGTTGCCATGTACATGGTAGAATAACAAACTGTAGGATACATGAGATGGAAAGAGTGTGAGAAATACAGCACGGGAAGCGAATGAATAATAAAAATCTGGTGTGATCATCACACGACTTTCCTCATCCTATTGAATGAATTTTGGGTGTTCTTGTTCTTATGCCAAACTTTTACAATATCTCTAACCGTTTAGTCGGTATAGCTGAAAACCGTCAAAAACCGCCAAAAAACGGTCAATATACCGCCAACCGCAACACCCATCTCAACCAAACGTTTTGAGTTGCATCTGCATCCTTGTCACATTTGTAAACTACATACCAAATTTCAAGTCTCTAGCTCATACCGTTCCCGATATATTGTTAAATTACACCGACAACCGCCAAAAAGCGGTAAAATGCCGCCAACCGTTGCACCGATCTTAACCAAAAGTTTCGTGTCGCATCCTTGTCACATTTGTGCTCTTACCGTTCTCGAGATATTTTGTTTACAGACAGACACACACTCGGACCAATGGCTGAAACTTTGGATTTAGGCTCTAGGGACCTCAAAACGTGATTTGGCACTAAAAACTGACCATCGAAATTTTGACCCGATTACATTACTTTCCTTCCTATAGGATAAGGAAAGTAAAAAGGGACCGGGAGAGGAGAAGGTGGAGGAAGGCGGGAAAGGAAGGGGAAATGTAGAAAATGGCTGTAGCGGTGGAATGCAAGAGAAATGTAAGAAAGAAAGCAGAGAAAAATAAAGATGTGTACATAAAGGATGACGAAGAGAGAGAGAGAATGAATGAATGATAGAAGTGATGGAATGCATGTACAAGAAAATTAAATAAAGACGAAAAAGCAAACAAAAAAAGTTGATGACAAAGAGGGAGAGAAAGAAAGAAAGAGAAAAACACAAACAAAGAATGAGAAAAGTTTTAGAATGTGTACATTGTACAAGGAAAAGTAGAAATGAATAAAAAATGGGAATACGCGTAGACGGAATAAACCTACAGAGAGATGGAGGAGAAAAGGAAACATAGAAACGGAGAAAATGAGTGAAAACCGTGATGGAATGAGCACGAGTGATAAAATAGGCACAAGAAAAATTGATAAAATTAGGAACATACGAAAAACAAACAAAAAAGTAGTCATAGAAAGAGAACTGTTTTAACTTTTAACATGAACCTCTCATACCTCCTAACAGAACTTCGGTGAATGTTGTAAATTGTAAAAAGCTTTTTTCCCAAATGAAAAAGGGAAGTAAAAGTTCTGGTGTGGAAAAAATCAAGATGCGTCGATGCGATGTATAATTGTAGATAACTATATCTATAATATACAGGATGTCCCTCATCCTTGTCTCTAATATTGACACGGCTTATGCAAGAAAAGGACAATTTGAACATGATAACAGTATAGTACAAAGTGTACAAATCATCAAGGAACATCATAACCGCGCAGGAGAAAAAACAGGGTGAACATCTTTCCAATATCATGCTGAAGACATTCCCCAGTCCATATCTCAACCTTGCTAATAATGGGAACAAAGATATAACTCGTAGTTTTGCCCCACAATTCTAAGAAAAACAAGAAGAAAGAACTGAAAAAAACTCCTCAAATGTCATCATGTGCAGTGATGCATTATGTTTAATGCAAGTTGCCATGTACATGGTAGAATAACAAACTGTAGGATACATGAGATGGAAAGAGTGTGAGAAATACAGCACGGGAAGCGAATGAATAATAAAAATCTGGTGTGAACATCACACGACTTTCCTCATCCTATTGAATGACTTTTCCTTCATATTTTTATCTCTTTTCCTCTCTCTTTCTTTCGTTTCTTCCATATATCCTACTCTAATGCAAGAGGGGGAAGAATCTCTTTTCCCACCTTCCTCCATCTCTTTTTTACTGCCTCTATCCCCTCTTTTTCTTCCATAGTTACAGATCGGTAGAAAATCTGTGCAAATACGTTTCTCCCTCTCCCTTTTCCCAACGTGTGCTTTTCAAGCTGTGTGCATAGGACATTTTACAGGATAGGCCCAAAGTCGCGAATTTGCAACCGTAAGAAAGGAAAGTGGGAAAATCCGCCTTCGGCAAGTAAATTAGTCCAGTGTGCCTTTGACAAAAAGTGGCTCAAAACTTTATTTACAAGATTTGAAAAGTATGTAAATACCTACATACAGATATCTTAAGTGGCATAAAATCATGTACAAACACATCAGATTTCAAGTTGAATTAAACCAGATAGACACCATGACATTGAGACAACCCTGTATATCACAGCAACATACCTACCTAACCCTCACATGCCTTACCCACCATGCCAACAGCATTTTGTAACAAGTATTGTCAATAAAGAGCGACACATAGGTAATTTTCACACGTCATATTACCTTTGCTTTCCTTCCTATCTACCCTCCTTCCGCCCTTCTTCTCACCCTTTTACACCTACCTTCGTTCCTAAACCTACCTACTCGCACCCGTTCCTAACTACTAACCAACCCTCCTAACTACTTGTTTCTACACCTCCTTCCAAAACTTACCTACCCTCTCTTCTATACCTACACTATTATACGTACCCGTACCGGTTTCTACCTCCCTACTACCTAGATATACCTACTCGTTTTTATTATTTCCCTCTCCTACCGAATACCTACTTCTTCTTCGTATTTACTTACCCCTTTCTATTCCTTCTCCTTCCTACTTTCCCTGCTCCTAAATTCAGCCTCTCCTATTTACTTACCCCTTTGTATTCCTTCTCATTCCTACTCCCCTACTCCTCCCATCTATTGTACCTCTCGTATTATCTACCCCTTTCTATTCCTTCTCCTTCCTACTTTCCCTGCTCCTAAATTCAGCCTCTCCTATTTACTTACCCCTTTGTATTCCTTCTCATTCCTACTCCCCTACTCCTCCCATCTAATGTACCTCTCGTATTATCTACCCCTTTCTATTCCTTCTCCTTCCTACTTTCCCTGCTCCTAAATTCAGCCTTTCCTATTTACTTACCCCTTTCTATTCCTTTTCCCTGCTTCTACTTTCTACCTATAAACCATTTACTTACCCCCTTCTACTCCATCTCCTTCCTACTCCTCTACCGGCCTGATGCATACCTGGTTCTCGCACTCCAACAATCTTCCCACTGCTTCCTTCTATTTATTTTCCCCTTTCAAACCTTCCTCCTTCCTATTCTCCTACTCCTCCCATCTATGATCACCTGCAGGTCTTTCCTACCACTTTCTCCTTTTTACCTACCCCTTTTAACCCTTCCTCCTTCCTATTCTCCTACTACTACCAACCACCTCTTTCTATTTACTTAACCGTTTCTATCTCTTCTCCTTTTTCTACTCCTCTTCTTTCCTATTATCCTACTCCTCCCACCTACACATAGATTTGAGCCGAGTTCGAGTCTCAGGGGAGGTGAAATTTTCAATAACCTTTAAATACAAACATAAGGTAGGTATCAGGGAGTTTCAAAATGTGGAAATTCGGATTATCGAAATGTCCAACATTGTTTCTTCGTTCTCGGAGCGGCTAGCTTTGTCCTGTTGAGTGTTGTACGAGTCTAACTTGGTAAACAGATTTGAGCCGAGTTCGAGTCTCAGGGGAGGTGAAATTTTCAATAACTTTTAAATACAAACATAAGATATCAGGGAGTTTCAAGATGTAGAAATTCGGGTTATCGAAATGCACAACATTGTTTCTTCGTTCTCGGAACGACTGGCTTTGTCCTATGCTGTCTGACTTCTCTCTTCATTTTCGGGACGATTAGAGCTTAGCCGTTAGAGTTCCCACTATCACACCTCTTTGAAAAAATCTAGCATTTCCCCCCCATTATCTAGCTAGCAATAAATAGATTAATTTATTTTTCAGCGATAGTTATCTTCAGGTATGTATACTAGCATGATACATATTCTAAACCAAAACTCCACTCCAAATCTCATATAGCTAGTATACAAATTTAATGATATTTTGTAATTAATTTTTCTTCCAACAGCTGCAGAACCCACCCCTGGTCCCTAAAGTTCCACTCATGCAGTTGTGTAAACATACCTACGTGTAGTTTCCAAACAAAATTTTTCAATTTTCATCCGTACGGTCGGACGGCCTGTAAATTTTCTATTTCCACGAGTACAGAACAAACATAATGGATGTGAAAGGAGAAGAAGGAGAAGAAGGAGAAGGAGGAGGAGGAGGAGGAGGAGGAGGAGGAGAAGAAGGAGAATCCGAGAGAAGGGGCGGAATTGTGGGATGAAATTGAAATATATGGGCCCAAAACTTTTCTTTTTAACACACACAAGGTTTTGTTTTTGTTTTTATCTTTATTTCTCCTTCTCATGTTCAGGTTGGCCTTTGGACTCTCGGACGAAATTTATTATCCTAGGTCCTTCGAGATAACGTAAGGTGAAAATGGCCAAAACCGTTAAAATCGTTTGTTTTTAGAGGTAACCCAACAGTAAACAGGTGTTTTGTTTAAGTGAAAACGGTCAGGAAATTTCATCCATCTAGTTATTACACAGGCGTTATTAGTTGAAAATATAGGACCATTTTGGGCAGATTACTAAGTTTCCTCTAAAAATCAAATCCTCAAGAAATTCGCTAGGAAAGTGTCTAACGGGAAGGAATGGAAGGATCTACCAGAACCAGGCCAATATTAAAGAACAAGGCACATTGCATACTCTAGTAATAAACAGGCATTCATTAAAATTGAAACCTATTTCCTCACAACGTAGAATAAAATAACTAACTTACCTAATACGTATAGGTACCTAGGTCTGGGTCGTGTGGGTACTTACCAACATATTTATTCAGTGCGCTGTGGAACTGCGGACATTTTGAAATCACCATCCGCCAAGTTTACGAGACGAATTATTATCCCCTCTTGACAAGTTTACAATCATGTTTGATAACACTTGTCTTATCTTCAGTCCTCGGATTACGAAGGCTTGCTAAGATACGTAGGGCTTTGTATCTACTGTTTGTATGTACCTACTGAGAATACTAGATATCTGTAAAAGCTAAAAAAAAAAATCTTAGTTGGTTTAAGTAAATGTCCACCTCGAAATTACGCCACTTTTTCAAGTCGCTGGACTCGAATCCTAGACTGCCCTAGAGTATGAGGTGTTGAGATGTTAAATATTATTTAATCCACAAGAGAAAAGTAAAAGAAGGAATTATGAAGTAATACGAACGCACATAACGCAAAATAGGAGATGAGCAAATTAAATAACTAACTAATTCAAAACGAATCAACAAGTATCCCAGGACAATTGAAACTCCAGACTCTAGACGAAAAACTAGACCGTCGGGGTAATCCTCAACAAGTAGGAGAGACCAGATAAGAAATTATATTTCATAGAATTAAATTTGAAAATTAATTAAAAGAAAACAATATAAAACGCCAAAAAGATATAATATTAGTGTAAGCAGAACGTCTTATCGTTATCGTACACAATCATACTAAATTATGAGAAAATCCACTAAGGAACTAAAATTAAATAAACAACTAATTCAAAAGGAATCAACAAGTTTCCAAGAAAAATTGAAACTCTTGAGACTCTAGACAAAAGACTAGACAGCCTTGATATTCCTCAACAAATAGAAGAAACGAGATAAATTAAATTTCATTGAATTGAATTTGAAAATTAATTAAATGAAAACAATATAAAACGCCAAAAAGATATAATATTAGTGTAAGCAGAACGTCTTATCGTTATCGTACACAATCACACAAAATTATAAGAAAATCCAGAACCAGAACTCAAGAGGAAAATCCTAAGGTGCGTCCAGAATATAACGAGTTTCCTCCAACATAGAACAAACAAGGATAATAGAATTAAGAATCAGCAAGAGCTTTCCCAATGTCTATGAACCGTATTCCCATACGGTAGGCCAGGCTCCGAAAATTTAGAAAAGCAACTTGTCCAGAATGTGGACTGTCTCAAGTGTGGACCCAACTTTCATGTGAATATGAAAGATGAAAATTACGCTCCAAGGATGTCCGTATTCCCATACGGTAGGCCAGGCTCCGAAAATTTAGAAAAGCAACTTGTCCAGAATGTGGACTGTCTCAAGTGTGGACCCAACTTGCATGTGAATATGAAAGATGATAATTACGCTCCAAGGATGTGAAAAGGTGAGAACCTCCCTCCCACACCCTCAGCGTCTTTCTAACCTGAATTCTTATGAATTTATAAGGAAAATGAATGAGATATAAAAATTATCCCCTGGGCATCCTATATCTGGAAAAACAAGTTCAAAATTTTCGCAATTCTTCTGAAATATTCATTCTGATGTAAGAGAAAATGGTAACGGGTGTTTCTGATAGTGATAGTAGGTACTAGGTACTCGTAAAATAGAAAATGGTATTAACCCATCAGGCTCAGGAGCTCAGTTTAGATTTTTAGACTGTTGAGTTTTGTATGAGTCTAACTTGGTAAACAGATTTGAGCGCCGTCAAGCAAGTGGTCTAATGTGCCGTCAACCAAGTGGTCTAATGCACTTGGTTGACGGCACGGTGCTTAGTGTGCTTGCCACAATATGGTCTGCGCAACGAGTTTTACGAGTTCAGAGTTCATCCATGTTGGACGGGAAGCGCTTATCTGAACAATAAAGTTAAATCAGCCAGCCTAGTAAGCCTGGAAAAGTGCCTGCCCTCTTGTGGTAGGTCGTAGGTTCGTATCCCGCCCGGGGCGAACACTATTGCAAAGAGATAAGGTTTGTTCTCGGAACGGCTGAGAATGTTTCCTATCCTATCCTCCTCTTCGATTTCGGGAAAATAAGACCTCAGGGGTTACAGTTCCCTCTATCAAACCGCTGCGCGCTCGCTATCCTATCCTGTTATCTTTTTCTCTGTGATTTCGATACAAGACCTCGATTGTTACAGTTCTGTTCTCACTGTCAAATCTCTTTTAGAGCCTCCACTAATACCCCGATGACAGTTGGAAAATAAGACCTCAGGGGTTACAGTTCCCTCTATCAAACCGCTGCGCTGCGCGCTCGCTATCCTATCCTGTTATCTTTTTCTCTGTGATTTCGATACAAGACCTCCATTGTTACAGTTCTGTTCTCACTGTCAAATCTCTTTTAGAGCCTCCACTGATACCCTGATGACAGTTTGCAAATTTACCTCGAGGTACTCTTGTTGTTGATTTTGTTCACGCCATTACGTTGAAACCTCACAGTAAACTTCATTTATATTTTGTGTTGTTTGGTCTCGAGACAGACTTATTCTAAAGACCTGTGGGAAAGTATTGCACAACAGTGTTGTACTGTCTATTGTGTGTTATGTAATGTCTGTTTACTTTCCGTACTAGTAAGCAAATTTTTCTAATAAATACGGTTCTTTTAAAAAAAAAAAAAAAAAAAAAAAAAAAAAAAAAAAAAAAAAATCAGACTTCAAACATTTCAATTATATTTTTTCCTTCCAGGTTTTCCACTTGTTTGTTTTCAATACCTATTCCAAAGATTATTATTATTATTATTATTTTTCAGTCAAGCAAAGACATTTCATCGTTGGCGTTTACTTTGAGCTCTTACTTAAACTTATGGGCTTGTTACTGGGAGTATAAACAAGGCGTATTCTATTCTAAACAATAGGAAAATGTGATCAATCAGCATATTGAGGATTGTTATTGAATTCACCGCCGGAGGTATCTTCTGTGGTGGTGGCGGCGGCCCAAATACCGGCCACGCATGCTGAGACCGTCTGTCAGACAACCTGAGCGTGAGTGGCGGACATAAGGTAAGTATTATCAGGTTCATCAGGGTATTAGCGGTGTACTCGCAGACTTTACAGTCTTTGGACAAAAGAAAAAAAAATAGTTAGGTACATCAATTTCTTGATTTTCTGCGAGAGTCGGTAGGTACAATGGTCAAGGCTCCGTTGAGGACGTTTCTACTCGTATTTTTAACATGATTTGTTTATTTTCTCTTGGGTCGGTAGTCGGTACTAGGCGAGGGTCGATGGTCGGTTCTCCGTTGTGGACGCCTACTTTGCCTATAGACAAATCGTAGCGTTCAAACGTTAAAACCTTCCCTGGACAATTTTTTTTCTCCCTATGAAATTTTGTTTCTCTTGGGTCGGTAGTCGGTACTAGGCGAGGGTCGATGGTCGGTTCTCCGTTGTGGACGCCTACTTTGCCTATAGACAAATCGTATAGCGTTCAAACGTTAAAACCTTCCCTGGACAATTTTTTTTCTCCTTATGAAATTTTTAAAATGATGTGGCCTCTGAAGCGACGATAATCTCATTTAGCATGTCACACTAGTTGACTATTAGAGATATCTATTACAAGGCCTCATCACAGCTTCACACTGATACAGTTTGTGGTGGCAACATATTTATCCAATGTGGGAGACAGGAGATTTGGGCGGACGAGTGAGGAATGCAAAACAAAGGTGTGTTATTAGATGTAACTTGGGATATGTCACCACTATGAGCATAATTTGGGAGAAGAGTGATGGTACCTACCTAATATTTTATGTGGTGATGATCCTCGAATTAGACCCGTCTCACATTGGACGGGTGGCAACATATTTATCCAATGTGGGAGACAGGAGATTTGGGCGGACGAGTGAGGAATGCAAAACAAAGGTGTGTTATTAGATGTAACATGGGATATGTCACCACTATGAGCATAATTTGGGAGAAGAGTGATGGTACGTACCTAATATCTTATGTGGTGATGATCC
The DNA here is from genome assembly GCF_000475195.1 of Diaphorina citri. Classification (NCBI taxonomy): domain Eukaryota; kingdom Metazoa; phylum Arthropoda; class Insecta; order Hemiptera; family Psyllidae; genus Diaphorina; species Diaphorina citri. Next base: position 145,404 of record NW_007377959.1, on the reverse strand, counting down.
TCGAATTAGACCCGTCTCACATTAAACGCGTAGACGCGCGACTTCGAGTAGCGCGTTGTCGGCAGCCGGGACCTTTTACATGGCAAGCAAGTGCGTTACCATTGGGCCAATGGTGATTTCCATATTTATCTCGTCAGACAACACTGTTTAATCTTTATTGTTTATCTTATCATTATCACCTAGCTAGATTACCTATTAGAAGAAAGTAAAATATATTTACATACTGCCATCACTTCGCCATATCATCTCAAAGCGGCGGATGCGAGTAACATAGATAAATTCTATCTGTGTTTACAAATTATAATGTAGCATATCATATCAAAGCGGCGGATGCGAGTAACATAGATAAATTCTATCTGTGTTTACAAATTATAATGTACCTGTGTTTATTAGTGTAGAGAGGTGTTGCCTGCATATAAAAGTATTTGTACTATTGGTAGACCAGCGTTTAGAAATACACAGTGTAAGGCCAGCCACTCGCTATCAGGTAGACCTGACAGGTACCTACACCTGATCAGGTCCGCCTACAAGGTCTACCTGATACCTGATGAGCACACACATCAGGTAGATCTGACAGGCGGACTTCATCAGGTGTACCTGATAGTGTGTTACGTAGTGTCTTCCGCGGTTGTTCTACTACCTAACCTATTCTGGGCTTTCAACTTCAAGCAACGAGTGTCCATGATAAAGTAAGTCTAACTAATTGTTACGTAGTGTCTTCCGCGGTTGTTCTACTACCTAACCTATTCTGGGCTTTCAACTTCAAGCAACGAGTGTCCATGATAAAGTAAGATAGTGTGTGGCTGGCCTAATGCCTGTGTTCCTCTGTATGTTTACTGAACCGAACATTTCTGTACATTGCCACTGAAAAATGTGTTTGTGGATGTTAAGTGAATGAATCCACATGCTAAATTATTTGACTGATCAGTAGTGCAAATAAAGAATATCAATGGAATGGCGTGAATATCCATTGGTTTATTTTCCCGCTAGAAGTGTTCCAAATGGGCAAAGGATTAGGTGGTAAGCCCAGTTTGACATTTATGACGATTTTCCGAATACACCCTCCCTCCGTACACCATACCACCAAGAAAAATATAGAAGTGTGAGATACGTATAGGTACCTAGGTCTGGGTCGTGTGGGTACTTACCAACATATTTATTCAGTGCGCTGTGGAACTGCGGACATTTTGAAATCATTCAGAAACTTACCTGAAAGAGAAAAGAAAGGAGAAAAATATGATAAAGAAGGAACGTAGTTACCATAAAATTACATACGAGATTACGAGTAGGTACGTGGTAAATATTGTGAAAACCACTACCAAACAAGACCTGACAGGCCTAAAAAGCCTAAAAACACAAATAGGATACAACATAACAATCCAAAGCCACTAATAGCACTCCGTAATGATAACATTAGCTGCCATCAGACAAAGATGCAACCCCAGTGCATAAATGGATTAAACGTATTTCCTGTGGAATCCTAAATGTAATAATCCGTAATCGAGGTAAATAGGTTTTAGTACATGTAAATGTACTTTCGTGCTGTGCATTAACATAATAAATATATAATATGTATACATAATATTATGTACGTAATGTATTACATCGTGTTATAGGTGTTCAATTTACATATCTGGTAGGGAGGGGGGGTATGGGTTTTTCACGTACCATTTTCCATTACGGTGGATCCTAAATGTAATAATCCGGAATCGAGGTAAATAGGTTTTAGTACATGTAAATGTACTTTCGTGCTGTGCATTAACATAATAAATATGTATATATTATGCATTATGCATACATAATATTATGTACGTAATGTTTTACATCGTGTTATAGGTGTTCAATTTACATATCTGGCAGGGAAGGGGTATGGGTTTTTCACGTACCATTTTCCATTACGGTGGAAAAAAAAGGTATTATAAAATATGCTTTGAATTTCAGAGTACCTCACTAAATTCGTATAAACATCATGTGGTGTGGTGTGTGCAGATTACCAAGGTATCTATTGATCACCTTTACTGTTGCTATGTGGGGAAAATTTACCTCTATGTGATGTTTTATACTGATAAAACGTAGTTTCAATTTTGTGGTGAATTTGAATATACCGAATAAGGAACAAGGATGAGAAAAAAGGAGAGGTGAAATAGGGAGAAAGAAAAAGAGTAAAAGAGAGCATGGAAGAAACAGATGGATATAGGATAAGGAAAGTAAAAAAGGAGAGTACCTAAGAGAGAGAGAGAGAGTCGGAAGTAGGGCTATATCTTTTCTAAGGTCAATCGGTTAATCAGTGCCTTAAGGAAAGCATTTAGGACGGTTGGCACTACTGTAATGCTGAAAGCTGGCATCATTAGAGTGACAGAATCTTTAGATGCATGTAAAATGTGAATAGAAAATGGAACAAGGTAAAAATAGAGGGGGAGGGAGGAATTAAGGGAGACTATAAAGAGAAAGAGAGAGAGGAAGGGAGGAGGGAGACAGAGGGGAGGGAGAGAGAGAGTAATGAGCTATGAATAGGATAATAACTTATGTTTGAGAGTCTTCCTTTTGTTCACCATTTTTCTTTCTTTTCTCTCTCTTGCCCTCCACCGAATAAGGAACAAGGATGAGAAAAAAGGAGAGGTGAAATAGGGAGAAAGAAAAAGAGTAAAAGAGAGCATGGAAGAAACAGATGGTACTTTCCTTATTATAGGATAAGGAAAGTAAAAAAGGAGAGTACCTAAGAGAGAGAGAGAGAGAGAGAGAGTCGGAAGTAGGGCTATGTCTTTTCTAAGGTCAATCGGTTAATCAGTGCCTTAAGGAAAGCATTTAGAACCGTTGGCACTACTGTAATGCTGAAAGCTGGCATCATTAGAGTGACAAAATCTTTAGATGCATGTAAAATGTGAATAGAAAATAGAACAAGGTAAAAATAGAGAGAGGGAGGAATTAAGGGAGAGGGCTCCCCCCTATAAAGAGGAAGAGAGAGAGAAAGGAGAGAGAGAGAGAGAGAGAGAGAGTAATGAGCTATGAAGAGGATAATAACTTATGTTTGAGAGTCTTCCTTTTGTTCACCATTTTTCTTTCTTTTCTCTCTCTCCCTCCCTCTCTCTCTCCCTTTTGTTATGAATGTTATGATCGGTAATGTCTGGCACTAGATAGAAGGAGTGTTGTTAATTACGTAATGAGTGCTTGTACCCCGGACTTGCCCTCCCTCTCTCTTTGGCCTTGTCTCTGCATTCAGAAAGAATAAGGACTTCTCTCCCTCCCTCTCTCTCTCTCTCTCTCTCTCTCCCTTTTGTTATGATCGGTAATGTCTGGCACTAGATAGAAGGAGTGTTGTTAATTTCGTAATGAGTGCTTGTACCCCGGATCTCTAATGCAATCCTCAGGGATAACTTCGGACTCCAGCGATAATAACTATGAAGATTATGGAATTTAAGGATACCAGATAAGTTAGGGTAAGATAAGATAAGGATAAGTCAAGGAAGATAATACCTAGGGTATAAGGTAAGGTAAGATAAGGTTATCATTAATACGAGCATCATTTAGGTTAGAATTATTAAATGAAAATATTGCATTAATTTATTCCAGAAAATTATCAATCTCTTTAATCAAAAAATTCCTTCTTCTTCTTCTTCTTCTTCTTCTTCTTCTTCTTTTTGCACCAAATAAACCATCTCCTCAGAAGGTATTCTTCTTTATCTTAGGAGGCGTTTATTTTATGTACATAAATTTATAAAAAATAAACAGAATAATTATTTTCAATTCAATTCAATAAAATTCTCCTTCTTCTACTAAATTTCTTCTTTCATCTCCTTCTTTTTCACACGAGTCTTTAACGCGAGATTGATAACTCTTAATCCAAAGTCTAAATCTGACCAGAATTCTTAATTCAAAATTGAAGTTCAACCTAAAAGTGTGATCCTTGTGGTCCCGGGCATAACGCAGAAATGCGGACATGTCGACCATTTATTTTAATTATTTTCATCACTCCCATTCTTCCCCTTTATGGTTTAATCATTCTTCTTTCTCCTATACCTAATTTATCTCTCCCCCTCTGTCTACTAATTATTTTAGCTCTTTCCCTGTTTTTCTCTTCTTTATCTATTCTCTGCCTTTTTTTATCCCTCTTTCTCCTTATCCTAATTTTCTATCTTCCTTAGGAGACAAATCCGAATTATTTCAGCACTTTCTCCTTTGTCTCCTAATATTTTTGACCACTTTCTTTCTCTATCCCTCATTATTTTCTTTTCTTCCTCAGCTTTCTCTCTCTCTCTCTCCCTCCCTCCCCCTCCCTCTCATTCTCTCTCTCTCTCTCTCTCTCTCTGTCACCTCCAAGTCAATTTACCCTCCAAACTTGCGTATGTTCGGTTCATTAGTTCATTACACACCTTCATTACCATATCGAATGAAATCAAATATGGAAAACAGCGCGGGGGATTCAAAATGGCGGCGGTGGCGTGAGAAAATAGTAAAATACCGACTGTCTATTAGGACTCGTTTTCTCAGGTAATGAACCATGTAGAAAAACGGCGCTTTTCATCGGCATTAATTTGTGTCCCCTTCCCCCCTTCTACTACCAGACTTGTCGTTCCCTCTCTCTCTCTCTCTCTCTCTCTTTCTCTCTCCCTCTTTCTACCTTTTTATGCCGGTTGCTATCGCTTTTGCCCCATCCTAACTTCCCCAACCTCTTCTTTTCTGATTTATAGAGGTACCTAATTTTAAAGTTAAAAAAGGCGTCCCGAATTTTTTCTGGGACAAAAACGGAAATTCGGGACAAAACGCACAAAATGGAAAACTGAACGGGACGCCGGGACACCCCCTGAAATTCGGGACTGTCCCGGCCAATTCGGGACGTTTGGCAAGCCTAGTTATAGGTACTTCATTACTTTGTTTTCTGGTAGGTACTAACTAAAAGATCTAATGGAGACTAGACTAGAAAACAATACCGAACTAATACCCCCACATTTCCGCAAGAGCGGAGTAAGTCATATAGAATACCTCTCAGATTCCTAATGAATATCTTTGCATTAATACCTAGATTCCTACTCATCTCTGCTCGAGTGATTTGATCTCTAGCATCTCTACATGTGAGCCATTCCTTTGAAATATTTGAATCCTTTGACACAACCTCCATTAGGATCTCTCCAGTCTGCTGCATATGACTCAACATTGTGTACATTGGCAATCCCACATGATGTTATATCAATGTTGTCCTTATTTGAAGCTCAGCTTAAAAGCTTTGAGGAAAGGAAAACTTTTCCATCGATATTAATAATGGACGAAACTTTTCGCTGAGTGTTCTGAAAATTTTCAGATATTATTTCCGGTTGAGTGGGTTTGTATTAAAAACGGTCTCGGCTTATTGAAATAGTTTTAGCTAATACTCGTTGAGGCTGTATGACCCCTTTCTGGTTTCGAGGAGGCATGAGGCGGGATGAAAGTTATATTGAAGCTATTATTCAGTGCATATTATTTCCGGTTGAGTGGGTTTGTATTAAAAACGGTCTCGGCTTATTGAAATAGTTTTAGCTAATACTCGTTGAGGCTGTATGACGTATGACCCCTTTCTGGTTTCGAGGAGGCATGAGGCGGGATGAAAGTTATATTGAAGCTATTATTCAGTGTCATCACTGGAACTTTAGCAATCAGCAGGAATGTAGGGGACTTCATGGGTGTTCTCAAAAGATGGACCGGAAACCAAGCAGGCCCTGGATCACAATTCAGATATTTGATCAGATAATCTGATTATAACTATTAGATTGGGCTGAAAGAAAATTCTGAATGAGTGTATCAAGCAAATGGATTAATTCAATCTTTAGAATCTGAATGACTTTAAGGGTGACTCTTCATACATATAGGTATTGTATTATGCCTATACATGATCCAAGTTTTCAGTCATTAGCTCTAAAGAAGTTTTTCTCGAGAAAACCTTAACGTCTGTAACCTGCTCTGGGACTCTGGGAGGCTGAGAGTTTTTCCTCCTCTACCTAATGACGAAACTTTGACGTTCCTACGTATTTTCAAGAGCCCATCCACACTATCAAGTGCCCAAGTTTGCCAAAGTCGACTTCAAAACCACTTCGAAAGAAAGTTTAATTTTGAATGAGCAAAGTTTTGTGATCTTGATAGTTGATCTGTTTGTTAGCTTTTAGGGAACTTTAAAAAAAAATTATTTCTCATTTGTGTTGTAGGCTTTTGATCTTGAGTTTTGTAGCAGTGTACGGTGTAGGTATAGGATGGAGGTTTCAGATCACTGCCACACGCATTTATAAACAGCATACTGCACCCCAAGAATTCAAAGAAACTCTGATTGTTTCAGAGTTTCTTGGAATTCTTGGGGTGCAGCATTTTGAAATTTGCTGCAGCATGAGAACACCATGTTTTTGGTACAGAGGAGATCGATGTTCACCAAAATAGACTCAAAGGAACAAATGGAAATTTTTCAAAACATGTAGGTCACTCCATGAGGAGGGTTACACATTAAACAAATGAGTCGCACGTAATGTTTGTACATACACGAGTAGAAAAGTACATACATAGTTGCATAAAATATTTCTTGGTGAAATATTCCACATAGTTTGGCTAATAGACTCAAAGGAACAAATGGAAATTTTTCAAAACATGTAGGTCACTCCATGAGGAGGGTTACACATTAAACAAATGAGTCGCACGCAATGTTTGTACATACACGAGTAGGAAAGTACATACATAGTTGCATAAAATATTTCTTGGTGAAATATTCCACATAGTTTGGCTCCCGTACCCGAACACATTTTTCGAATGTTTATGAAAAGTTTCTTTGACCTCACTCCTCAGTAGTGTGAGCACAGTTGTGCTAAAGCCAGGCCGTGTTCTAGGCAATATTGAGTTGAGGCAGGGGATTACTAAGTGTACTACCTCGCGGAATTCTAGGCTATGTTGAGACTGGGGAGCTGGGGAAGTCTAGCTGAGGGAGAGTAGATCAGCGTCTAGCTAGGGGACTATAAACAGGGAGTAGATTAGTCCAAATTTCCTCACGCTCTATCAATAGCGAAGGTGAGTGCGAAGGGCATCCCACTCGGAAAATTTTGTTTAGCCAAAACCAGTTGGCCTCAAAGCGATCACTCTAAAGCTGATTGAGAGGCTGACGACAAACGCCGACCCCATTGGAACATGGGAAAAGGCGAAGAAGAAGAAGAAGTTGAGACTGGGGACTACCAACAAAATACCAAGTTGCATTATCTCGGACCGTGGAGTAAAGCTTGAAACCTAAATCTCTCAAACGGTCTGATCCGTCTGATAGATGATGTAGGGCTCAAAAAATTTCACATTCCGACTATCTGGCAGACCTAGGTCTGGGTCTGAGCGTGAGTGGCGAGCATTATCCACATACTATCCAAGCAACAAAATACCTACAGTGCAAATATGGAGGACCTAAAATCTATATTTCTTCCATGTATTTGGCCCTGACACTTGGTATAATGATATTATGTTTGAAATGATATTCATGTCATGCTCACATTAAACATGCATTATCTATGAATAATAATGTTATCTGTGTTTCTATGTATTGCTGCTGGTGTTCGTAGTATTGATTTGGAACTTTTTTTTTGTCATGAGAGCGAAAAAAGTTAGGTACTCGTACCTATCTAATCCAAATAATAGCCATACACAAATACACAAAAAGCCCAATTTGAGGCTTAGATGTAGGGGCTAGACAGCCCTAAAGGATGAGCGAATCCACGAATCCAAAAAATAATAATACTCTACTCTAAAGAACCCCATATAGATCCTAGATTTATAAACCGTGCCCTCTAAAGAAGTTCAATTTAAGAGACCGAAAGTTAACTTTCATCCAGGATCATTCAGACAAAAAGTTCTACCAAAAGCTCCCGGAAATCCTCCCGGTTTCATATGAAAAGAAAACCAAGAAAAACACAAAATTCGGGAAGCAATAAATATAAAATTTAATCATACTTCTTGCCATTGCATTTTCTTTTATAATACTTTGAAAATACTTCTTAGGAAAGAACTTAACTTGATAAGAAGTCACAAAAGCTCAGGTGTATTAGGAAGAGAGAGGGAAAGAGAATGAAGAGAGAGGGAAGAAGAAGAGAGGGAGGGAGAAGTGAGATTAAGAGAGAGAGAGGGGAGAATAATAAAGGTACCTAGGTAAAGTAATTTATTTTACTTCATGAATATTAAGCACTGTGTGAATAGAAGATATCACAGATAATAACTTCTCCTCTCTTTCTCTCTCACTCATTTCCCTTTTCTCCGTTCTGTGATTTAATTTTCTCTATCCCCTTCTTCTCTCTCTCTCTTCTCACATATATCCTTCTCCTTCCGCCGTATTCATATTTAGTCTTTCGGTTATCTATCCTTTATTTCTCGCTATCCTTTCCGTCTTTCCTGTCTTTCTCATTTTCACTTGTTCAATTCTCTCATACTCTCTCTCCCCTCCACTTTCTTTTTTCCTCTCTTTATTAGTTACTTTCTCCTTTTTTTCGGTCTTTCTTTATTCCACCCCTCTTTCTCTTTGTTAGTTACTTCCTTTGGATCTAGCCTTCTCTCTTTCTCCAATTTTTCTCTTGTTCTTCTTTCTATTTTACAAAGCTTTTTTCGTGTCTGTCTGTCGTCTCTTTCTCTCCACCCCTCTCTCTCTGTCTGTCTCTGTCTCTGTCTCTTTCTTTCTTTCTTTCTTTCTTTCTCTCTCTCTCTCTCTTTCTCTCGCCCCCTCTCTCTGTCTGTCTCTTTCTTTCTCTCTCTCTCCGTCTCTCTATCTCCCTCTGTATCTATCTATTCCTCCTATCCTTTCGTCTCCCTTCTATCTCTACCCCTCCCTCTCTCCCCCCCCTCTCTCCCTTCTCTCTCTCTCTCCCTCAACCGTGTCCACTTTACTGTGAAATCTGATGTCGGTATTAACTTTTTTCTCCTTTTCGAATTGAAGAAGGAAAGTGAACAAAAAAAGAGAGTCTTGACTTTTATTTTTCTTTTCGAGACTGAATAACTTCTATAGAGAATTACTTTTATTTCTTTCTCTTTCCTTTGTTATTAGAAGGGAAAGAAAGAGAAGGAGAGAGCGCCTAGGTAAATATAAGAAAAGAAAAGAATAGAATAGGGAGAGAGAGAGAGAGAGAGAGAGAGAGAGAGAGAAAGAGAGAGATTTGAATGTTCCCTATAAGAGGCTTTCGTTGAATACCTTACTTACAACTCTACAGTGTAGAGAGAGTATACAGTGTGTAAAAAAAAGCGTGTAAAAAATAGTCGTTTTCCAAGAGAGGAACTAAAAGCAAAGACCAAACCGTAGGTACCTACATACATAGGTCTAGGAATAGGATTAAAGAGCTCCTTTACCCTAGCAGCAGGTTATTACTACTCGTTGGTCAATTTTTCGAATAATCTTGATAAAACTTCATGGCGTGCGTCTAGACCTCTAGACTTGACACCAACGAGGCAAAATAATACTTGAGCCATTGAAGGCATAAGTTCTAGACCAAATATTCTTTAGATTGATGTAGGACGTGTAGGACGTAGGAGCACATATATGTACCTTGAAGCTTAAACGTACATTGGACTTAAGATTGTAAGAGAAAATATATTCTGTCTCGAACGATTCCATATTTGAAGAAAGATAAAGGACATTTAAAACACCCTGTGTATGTGTATCACATTTTACTTCGGACAGTCTAATGACGAAAGTTCCATTTTGTATTGCTTTTCAGGATATTACTAACCTCAGTGGTGTAGTGGGTAGAGCGGAGAAGTGGTTAGACCGGTGGACGTCTGATCTGGAGATTGGTGGTTCGAGTTCAATTTTATTCAAGTCGTGTTCAAGTCAAGTTCGAGTTCAAGTCATGAAATTTTATCGAGGTACGAACGATATTTGTGACAAGCATTTATACTATTGCTTGTCACAAATATCGTTTCCCTTTATCGCGGGCATACCTAGGTAATTTGCGTAGTTTCCCTTTTCGACTCTTCGAATACTTCACGTGAAGCTTGTTGCTCTCTCTTTTCCCGTCTCTCCTCTCGTTCTATGCCACGCTTTCCCCCTCTCTCCTCAGAAAGTTGGTACCTTCCTCTCTCTCTCTCCCTCCCCTCAGAAGGCATGTACCTGGACGTACCTACTTCCACCACAAAACTTTGTAAGCGAATTTCGACTATCGCTTTCGCATACATTAAATCCATCAGATAACGTAGATTTATTCGAAATTTATGTAGGTAACAGGGCTGTATTTAAGGGGAGGGCCCACGAGCTCGCCCCCTCCCCCCCTTGGATTTTTTTGCTCCTAAATGTAGTACAATATAATACAATAATACTCGTACATAGGCCTTTGTAAACCACTGTTCGCCCCCCTGAAATCCTGAATATGGGCCTGCTAGTGGGTTATCTTTAAATTGCCTATGAATTTATTGTATGTCTATAGGTAGCTAGATAGGTAAGTGTAGGTAGGTAAACTACAATACAACTCCTTCCTTTCTCCTCTGTGTAATTTAGGAATGACTTTTTCATGCCTATTACAATTTTCTTCAAATAACCAATTTTCTTCTTTCTCTTTGTACAAGTCTTTCCTGTTCCTTTTCTAATCAAATATTTATTTTCCCCTCAGATTTTGCTCTTCATGATTTTCTCCAATAAAAACAAGTTAGACAGGGTGGCATGAAATCGAGTCACTCGAAATTGTTGACACCGCGAAGTATCTGAATTTGAACTTTGGTGGACTAGTTTTTGTTTTAAAAAGTTTTAAGCTTTTAAGAGAACGAAGAGAATTTTATATTTTTTGAACCTGGATGATTTTGAATTTCGTTTACTGTAGGGTCTGTACCTAGGTGTATTTTTCTTTCGGGAAACGGTATACTGATTATGCGATGGCGCGCCATCTTGGATTTCCTACCTATGGTTTTGTACAGGCGCTACTTTTTTCTTGACCTGTTTTTCTCCTCCATTTCTTCTTACTTTTGAGCCACCCTGTTCTTTGTGTTTTTATTGTTCAGCTTTCTATCATTTTCTTTTGTTTATTTTCTGAAATGAGAAATTGTTTGGAAAATTTATATTAATTCAACTTCGGAACTTTCTCTCTCTCTCTCTCTCTCTCTCTCTCTCTCTCTTTCCCTCTCCCTCTCTCTCTCTTTCCCTCTCTCTCTCTCTCTCTCTCTTTCCATCTTAATAACATTCTCTCATTCTCTTTCTCCCTCCCTCGAAGTCCCTATTCGATTTTCTTCCTGTCATACATACCTACATTCACTTTCTATCTCTCTCTCTCTCTCTCTTTTCTTTCGCATTTTCTCTATTGTTCACGAGTTCTATTCAATTTTTCCCATTTTCTTTTCTTACACTTTCTTTGCTCTTAATGAATCAACTTCTTCTTCTCTCTGCCTTACCTTCCGCTATACCTCCTAGTGTCTTTAAATAAAATATGGCATAACTACGAGTGTGTGCAGGGGGAGGGGGAGGGAGAGAGAAGGAGGGAGAAAGAGAGAGAGGGAGAGAGAGAAAGAGAAGAAACGGAGGGAGGAAGAACATGGAGAGGGAGGGAGAGAGAGAGTAGAGAGAGGTAAGGTAGAAGAGGTGAGAAATCGAGAAATAAGAAGAGATATTAGAGGGAGAGAGAGAAGGATAGATGGAGACATCACAAAAGATAAGTAGATGGAGGGAGGGAGATAAGAATAGGTAGAGGAAGGGAGAGAGAGAATAGGTAGAAGGGCGAAAAAAGGAGGCACACCTGGAGAGGTTATTTTTGGCTTCATATATGAACTCAAAACAGGGGAAAAAATTACGCCTCCCCTTATTAGTAGCTCCATGATATGAGTTATGCCTACATAGAAAAGTACATAACCTACCTACCAGTAGAAAAATTCTATCCAAAGTCTATCCTGACTGACTTGCAGAGTCGATTTTCCCCTATTTCCATTTGTCCAGTCAACTGAAAATATATTTCCAACATTTATACGTCAATATCGCACTGCCAGTATCGTGTTTGTATTAATTTTTTACATAAAATCCCCCTCTGGGTCCCTGGAGCTGTACATAGATTAATATTTGTAACGATGTTGGTGCCGGGAAGCCCTTTTTCAAGAAGATAAAATACAGTTTTATCCATACAGGGTTGAATTGGAACGTCAGCACTCAGAAGGCTAGCTGAAAAGGTACACGGTACCTGCTTGGTATTTGCAGAGTAATAGTCCTAAACAAAAATGAACAAGGTACACAAGGGATCAAGAAGAAACCGCTTTAACATAATATTACTTGGTATTTGCATAAACTTGGGTTAGGTTAGGCCGTTGGGCAAACCCTAATCCCTGGAATCGATTTCTGAAAAGGTTTTCCGAACAAAGTACCTCCGAGTCGAGAATTACATGATTTTTAGACGAACATTGTATGTTCTCCTTTTTTTTTTTTTTGGCCATCGGGGCTCTTTGAAATCCAATTCGGTGATTTCTGACGTTCCTTCGTAATTCGTTTTGCCCTTGTCCACACACCGGACAAGGACCATCTTACACACCGCACTGTAGGTATTATAGCTTACGAGTATAGCCTGACGTAATGGCTGGTAAGTCTAGTATAACTCGTATACCTCTTTAATATTTTTTAATAAAGTTAACTTTATTCGAGCAGCGGTAATGTGATGGGGGGGGGGAAACGGAGGAAAAATTACTACTTTAATTTTCTTTCAATTTTTAATGAAAAATTTCGTTCCGACGGTTTTTAATATCTTTTTTTTTTACGACCCCGGAGGGTCAAATAATATTTTCTTGACGTGAGTATAACAACCTGTGGCACTGTCGTAGACCAGGGACTGAAATGTGGGAGCCGAAATAGGGGATAGGAAAAAGAGATGAATACTGCCCGGGTCATAACTTTGATATTGAGCTTAGATTTTTAGCTAATCCAATTGTATTAAGCTATCTGATGGGTTGATTTTAAATATTTTGGATTATTGTTTTTTCCAAGTTATGTAATAAAGAGCTGACTTTGAGATAACCAATTTGTCCATACTAAATAACTAATGATATACTTGAGACATGGCATGGGGTCCAAAGCTGTGAAATTTGAAAGCTGTAAAATATTCCTCACCCGGGATAAGAGAGACAGAAATGAGGAAAGAGGGAGGGGGAGGGACAGAGAAAGAATGCGAGAGAGAGGGAGGGAGAGAGAGAACTGTGTGATAAGCGATTTGAAAAGTTAATTAAATTTCAATCATCACATATCTCTCTCCCTCTCTTTCCTCCCTACCTCTTGCTTTACTTCTCTCTCCCTCTCTTTCCTTCCTACCTCTGTCTTTCCTTCTCTCTCTCTCTCTCTCTCTCTCTCTCTCACACACACACACACACACACACACACACACACACACACACACGCACGCTATGCACAGAAGGTAGAAAGGTAGGTACTGTTTGTGTTAACACTGTAAATTCGAAATACGAAGATAGATGAGAAAGAGAGAGGAAACAATTTTATGGCTGTCCATAACACCTGATGATACCCGAATAAAAGAGAAAGAGAGAGGGGAGAGAGAGAGAGAAAGAGAAAGAGAGAAGCACCAATGAGGGAGCTAATCGCATTTGTAATTTTTACAGAAAAAACTAATCTATTTGAAATTAAATCAAGTGAAGAAAGGGAGAGGGTGGGAGAGATAGAGAGGGAGAGAAGAGGAGAGAGAAGTATTCAAACCCTAATTACACGTTAATAATTGGCCGGATTAACCCTTTAAGTGCCAAGTATTATTTTGCTTATGACAGTTATGTTATGACTCCCAATAACTACCCATCGATTTCTGATCCTTTCTACGGGTAGATACCTGTACCATAATTTCGATACTAATTTCGGTATGACCTTGTTTTTTAGTGTGTAAATATATAATAGTAAAAAGTAAAAACTCATGACCTGAATCCTGATAAACTGACGGATACGCGGGCCATAGCAGTCAAAGGGTTAATTTTTTCAATTGCTCATATTATTTTCGTAGTCATTGATAAAGATGGATTATTTATTTTTGAAAATGTCAGATTTACGAAGGTGCTGTACCTACTGATAAGAATGAATGACATAACATCATAAAGGACAAAAATACTTGTATACCGTACGTACTTATATCAAAAATAATAAAAATCTAAAGGAATTAACGAGGGAAAAATCATAGTCGGAAAAGCATTTTCAATTTGACATTTAGAAAAAAGTTTAGAGGGAGAAAAATGTCTACACTATTCAATCCATTCATCCTATTTCCTATAGAAAACCATCTTGGAACGACTAAGTAATACACTAATCCTTTCACAGTTTATTATATTTATATGAAAATTCCATAATTCATTTTTTACTGCCATTGCTCTTAACAAATTCATCCACTTGAACTTGTTTGAATATAAAAGCCTTTTCTTGTTGAACGCATTTTTTGTAATCTTTCTTTTTTAAAAGTCGTCTTCTTCTTTTTTCCTCCTCTCCTTCTCTTCTTCTTCCTCTTCCTTCTCCTCCTCTTCTTCTTCTTTCTTCTCGCTGGCTTACCTCCATTATTTTTCCTTGATTTTTTTTCCACAGAGTTTAAAAATCGTCTATAATTAAAATTTCATGGAAAAGTATCTTCGTAAACTTCGAAAAACAAAATCAAAATTTTCACGCAATAAAAAATAATAAAAAAAAACATTTTCCTTACAAAATTGAAATTTACCCGGCTCTGAAGGCCGAAAAGTTGATTTGATTCAACCCATTTTCATAGTGGATCACCCAGGGACCTAACCAGATGTACCTATACGGATTACGGACCTAACTAAGCGAGCCCACTTACATAAATTTCGGCTCTCCCCCAAGTACTTGAGCGACAGCCGGGCGCTTCAAGGTAGTCGAAAACGTTCCCAAAATGGTTATGATAATAATGAAGCTCAAGTATTTTTCTTTTGTTCCAGTCATGATTTATGACTCTCGGAAAATTTCCCACAGCTTTCCACTTTTGT
>NW_007377959.1:125400-130432 GCF_000475195.1 Diaphorina citri | reverse complement strand
AAAAAAAAAAAAAAAAAAGACAAGACGCAAAAAAAAAAAAAAAAAAAAAAAAAAAAAAAAAAAAACCAGCTAGCGAGAGAGTTTTATGATAATTTACTTGGGACTTGTGGGGTAGTTTGTGTAGTGGATTCTGGTTTATTTAATTCTCTGGACGGACATAATGTTTCTATTATTGTTACTACTCATGATAAAATAAGCCTTTTAGCCCATTGCATGTTCGACCTAATGTGGGGTAGGTTTGAGCAGAGGGCTCCCACATTCAAACAATTTTTCAGAGGAGAGAGGGAGGGAAAGAGAGATAGGTACTCATATTTTATTTTTTGTCATGCAATATAATACTCATACATACAGACTGAATACATTGGTCTGAAGATTGCTCTCGACTTTTATACATTTTTGAATTTCTGGATTTTTATACATTTTTGAATTTCTGGACTTTTATACATTTTTGAAATGCCACAGGTTGAAAATTCAACCTGTGGCTAAATCCTCCAAATACAAGATCCAGTTAATTTGATAAATAATTTGTGACGGCTGGAGGCAGATTTTCAATATTGTTTTTATTATTTTTTATTTATTTATTATTACATATTATTTGAACTACCTACCTACGCTACGTGTAGGAGAGAAAATCTGGATGGCCCCAAAACAAAATGTATTCAAATATTATGTTGGTATCCTGGGGGATATTCGTTTTGCAAAACACAAGAACTGATGAATAGGGTTCTCCATTGACATCTAGCGTATATCTATACAATGAAATAAATAATATTTTATGTTTTTTTTTTGTTTTTTTTTTTTTTTTTTTCCCCAGGGAAAAAGGGGGGGGTAAAGAAAAAGTAGTCTTGATTTTAGAGAGAGAGAGAGAGAGAGAGAGAGAGGAGGAGAGAGGGGGAAGGAGGGATAGAGAGGAGGAAGGACAGAGGGAGAGATAAAGGGAAGGGAGAAAGAGAAAAAAATGGAGAAGAAGACAGATCCATTTTTCCATCGGGAGGAAGAGAGGGAAAGAACTAGGAAGAGGGAGAGAAAGAGAGAGACAGCGAGGGAGGAAGAGGGAGACAGAGAAAGGTCGGACGGATAAAAATTGAAGGAAAATGGACTTGCGATTAGATTAAAGTTTGAGGAGCATTGTCGGCCCTCGGGGGCAACCCGGGAAAAAATTCTGATGAGAAAATTGAAAACTGTATGAAAGTCCAGAGCAATCTTCAGACCAATGTATTCAGTCCCTGTGTATGAGTATTATATTGCATGACGAAAAAATAAAATATAAGTACCTCTCTTTTTTTCGTTCCCTCTCTATCTTTCTCCTCTGAAAAGTTGTTTGAATGTGGGAGTGGGGAAAATGGGGAGGAGAGGGAGGAAGGTAAAGAGAGAGGGAGATAGGGAAGCAGGGAGAGGGAGGAGGAAAGGAAAGGGAGGTATAAAGAGAGAGGAAAAGATAGAGGGAGGGAGAGGAAGAGAGATAGAGGAGTACTTCCTTTTTATTTATTCAAGGATGTTTATGATGTTGGATTCTTTGGTCGTTTTCCTTCTTCGTCTTCCTCCTCCCCCCCCTCTCTCTCTCTCTCTCTTCATTTTTTCAGTTCTTCCTGTGTTTTTCAAAGAATCGAATAAAATTAGAACATAATTATTAGTCCAAGTCGTTCTGTTGTTACAAAGTTACCTTGAAAATAGTCCACAATTTAATTACCAGTTTTCTGACCTAATTAGTTTCGAAGCAAGGAAGGGAAGAGTCAGAGGAAAGAAAGAAGGAAAGAGAAGGTGAGTAGATTTGTGTACTTACCATTTTTGAAGTCATAGTGTCTACAGAGTCTACAAAAACATGTAGGTACATTGGAAACTCAAAAATATTTACCTGGAACAAACAAATAGAAATAAAATAAATAATAATAATAATAATAATAATAATAATAATAATAATAATAATAATAATAATAATAATAATAATAATACAAAAATTAATGAAGCGTATAATAATAATAATAATAATAAATACATATGTATGTACATAGAATTGTAGATACCTATTTACAATTCCTAAACTGCATAGTACATACCCATTGGAAATATGTAGGACTTTATGTACATTGGAACCAACCTCTGTGGTGTAGTGGTTAGCACGGTGGACTCGATATTTGGAGGTTGGTGGTTCAAGCCCAAGTCAAGACGAAATTTTACCTCTTGACTTGGACTTGAATCATTTAGATTAGTGTGTTGAACGGGGGTCGACAGTTGTGACAAACATTCGGGTATGAAAATGAAAATTCCCTTTTGATGTACATAGGTGTACAGACATAAAATGAATACACATTTTATACGTACATGATTCCATATAGGTACCTACATATCTGTCAAGCACTTTAATACCTCTGTGTCCTACATGCAGGTAATAACATTAGGAAAGAAAATCAATAGACGAGGAAAAGAACAGAGGCGAAAAATCTGGTGTGAACATCACACGACTTACCTCATCCTATTGAATGATGCTTATTTTGAGTGTTCTTGTTCTTATAGCCAAACTTTTACAATATCTCTAACCGTTTAGTCGGTAGAGCTGAAAACCGCCAAAAAGCGGTCAATATACCGCCAACCGCAGCACCTATCTCAACCAAACGATATTTTTCGAGATATTTTGTTTACAGACACACAGACACACACACGGACCAATGGCTGAAACTTTGGATTTAGGCTCTAGGGACCTCAAAACGTGTTTTGGCAATAAAAACTGACCATCGAAAATTTGACCCGATTACATTACTTTCCTTCCTATAGGATAAGGAAAGTAAAAAACAATACAGAAAGAAAAACTACCAGGTTGATGTAAAGAAAGAAGGGAAGGGAGAGAGAGAGAAAGGAAAAGAAGGACAATGAGAGGAGAGAGAGAGATAGAGGGAGGGAAAGGAGAAGAGGGGAGAGAAAAAGGAGAGAGATAGAGAAGAAGAGAGAGAGAAAGGAGAGAGGAGGACAAGAAAGAGAAGGAGGAGAAAGAGAGAGAGAGATAGAGGGAAGTGGAGTGGAGAAAAATGAATGATAGGGAGGACCGAGGAAGAAAAGGAGAAGAGAGAAGGAAGAGGAGGATGAAAGAGTGAAAAACATGGAACAAAACAAACGTATATAGTTATTGCTACTACATACCTATATCCTATATTAACTAGCATTATGTTTGTACCATCTATACCAGGGGCGTGGGGTGATATTATCAAAAGGGGAAGCTAAAAACCCATATTTAGTATGCCGATCTACTGCACTGAGAAAAGAAAAAAAAAGAGGGTTCCAGAACTTCAAGAACTTTGTTCTTACATGCCAACACCCGATATCATGAGAAATAACCCAATAATAGGGTTCTTGAAGGTTCTTCCACTCTAAATATCCTAAAAATTTTGATAAATAAAATTTTTGAAAAGAGTGATACCTACTCTTCTTTTTTTAGTGTGGAATCCTTGTTGAGTAATCACTGTTTTTGATCAGTGGTAGGAAGGAGGGCGGAAAAAAACAACCCCCGTAGAGAGGAAGAGATTGATTGATACATTTTGCTTTATTTGAATAAAATTACAACACACATTGGTATTTCTCATGGGGGGCTGCACTTTTGAAAAAAAAAAAAACCCCCCTTTTAAAAATTTGTAACCCCAAAAAAATTTAATTTTTTTTTTTTTTTTTTTTTTTTTTGTGGGAGACAGTCTCTCTTCCCAAAAGGGGGTCCCCAGAAGTGGTTGAATGAAGATCACACGCCACTGGTCCATACCAATGTACCTTTAGACGACATTTAATTGCTCATATACACGCGAATTTTCCTTTCCACATTCTCTTGTTCTTGTAGAACTTCCAGTGGGGGAGAAAGAGGGTGAGAAAAGAACAAAACGAGAGAGAGAGAGGGAGAGAGAGAGAGAGGGAAAGAGAGGGGGGAAGGGGGAGAGAGAGAGGGAAAGAGAGGGGGGAGAGAGAGAGAGAGAATGCTGTGGTTTATATGATTTCTCTATACAGGGGGAGGAAGGGAGAGAGAATTAGAGGGTGAGTGAGTGAGAGAAGGGATAGTGTTGTGGTTTATATGTATATGATGTCTGCACAGAAGAGAGAGGGAGAGAGGAACAGTGAGTTATATGATTTGTGTACAGAAGAGGAAGAGGGAGGTAAAGAGAGAAAGGGGTACGGAGAGAGAAGAGAGATGTGTATAGAAAACAAGAGGGAAAGAGTTTTCTACAAGTTATGTGGAAAATAAATACACGAAACATGAAAGTGAGAAAAACAAGAAAAAGAGGGAGAGAGAGAAAGAAGGGGGAAAGAAACAAAGGGAGGGAGAGAGTAAAAGAAGGAAACTAAAGAGAGAGAGAGAGAGAAAAAGAGAAAGGGAGGGAAGGAGAGAGGGAGAGAGAGGAAGAGGAGAAAGAAATAGAGAGCACTGAAAGCAGACTCGTTTTAAGGTTAACTCTCGCATTTAACTATTTGATTGGCTGGAATTTTTGAAATCAACCAATCAGATTGCTTAATCCAATATCACCTAAAACTTAATCAAAGTTGAAACTCTGATTGTGGTCCTAACCATCATAAAGTAACAAGGTGATTTCATCACACCATTTTTGTCCCAAAAGACTCAAAAGAGTAGGCGATACAGCGGGATTTCCGCTAATAGTTGCCCTGGGCCCTGGTTATGTCAAATATATATGTTGATAACCGCTGATTGTCAAATATGTTAGGAAGCGCTGATTTTGGTAAAGTAAAACTTATACTGAGTAGTAAGTACATATATCTACATATGAAATACATATATATGTTTACGTATATATATACAGATCCACCAACAGTTTGTTGATCACAATATTGCATCTAAACTCTAACATACTATGTTGATCATTCTGTTTTATTGAATAGCTCAGTAGGGGATAGCAACAGTAACTTATAGTTTGCATATTTGAAATCAGAGAGAGCCACCGATTCCAAATATACCAAAAAAAATTTGGTAGCGCGTCTGCCTTGTAAGCGCTAGGCCGCGGGTTCGATTCCCGCCCGGGGCGGATTTTATCCTGATGGGATA
>NW_007377959.1:123783-125375 GCF_000475195.1 Diaphorina citri | reverse complement strand
GGCTGGACCGGTACCCCTTTTCGACGGAATTTTGATGAAACAGCAGTTGTTGTTTAGCCACACACAAGAGCAGTAGCTTTACACTTTCTTTGCCCGTTAAACCATTAAGATCAGGAAAAGCCAGCCTAGTTAGCTTAGTTGGTAGCGCGTCTGCCCTGTAGCGCTAGGCGCGCGGTTCGGATTTCCCGGCCGGGGCGGGATTGTTATCCTGAATGGGACTAAATGTTCGGTTCTGCGGAACGGCTGGCTGTTCCTTCACTATTCCTGTTTCCTTCTCTCTTCCATTTCGGGACAATAAAACCATAGCAGTTACAGTTCCCTCTGTCAAACCTCTTCAAAAAAAAAAAAAAAAAAAGATCTGAAATATACCCGCGTCAAAAAGTCGAATCTATTCTAATGTCAAGCAAAAGAAAAACATAGGAAGAGAAGCAATAAGAAGAAAATAATGTACGGAGAGAAGAAAAAGCTGTACGAAAATAGAAAATAAGAAAAAAGGCTGTACGAAAAAGAAAAATATACATAATGTCTGCTTCATTTCAACTTTACAAGCAATTAGACAGAGTTCGTACTTTAAAAGCAATATACATAATTTTGTGTTTGGTCAGATTTTAGTGCCAAAACACGTTTTGAGGTCCCTAGAGCCTAAATCCAAAGTTTTAGCCATTGGTCCGTGTGTGTGTCTGTGTCTGTAAACAAAATATCTCGAGAACGGTGAGAGCTAGAGACTTGAAATTTGGTATGTAGCTGTAAAATGTGACAAGGATGCGACACGAAACATTTGGTTAAGACTGGTGCAACAGTTGGCGGCATTTTACCGCTTTTTGGCGGTTTTCAGCTATATCCACTAAACAGTTAGAAATATTGTAAATGTTACAACAGAACACCCAAATAAGCACCATTCAATAGGATAAGGAAAGTCGTGTGATGTTCACACCAGATTTTTTGAACGTTATTCTGGGATTACAAACTCATGTTGAAATTCATATGGGATCAGCTAACTGGTCAGAGCTTTTTGGCTCAACAACATGCTTTGCAACATTTTATGATGCTGGGTTTTAGACAATTCTGAATCCCGGATTCGCGAACTCGGGTTGACGAATTCTCGCGAGTTGTGGCGTTCACGAGTTGTAAGTCCCCACACAAAAATGCATGGCACACTATAGGGCTGTGGGTTCTAAAATCTACGAGTCCCTCTGGAAGCCTACGAGTCCCTCTTGAAGTCTGGACCTATTAGGATTGTCTAAACCGAACTAACTGTTCAAAGTGCTGTTTTTTTTGCAAACGACATGACGTCATCAAGTGTTCTATAGACTGTAGACCAGACCGTAACTATTGATTGCTATTATCTAGTAATCAATAGTGTAGACCCCGCCGTGATTACTGCTATTAATCATTACTCGAAACTACACATGTCTATATCAAGTACATGTCAATGAGTCATAAAATGCTACATATGTTTAGTACTACATATGTTTCTACAAGCGAAAAGCGGGTTAGATGTCTCATTCTCAGATTAGTATTGTAAAACAACTTGGTAAAAAAAAAAAAAAAAAAAAAACCAACTGTAAAACCCTAATAAAGAACGATAACTC